>NC_034180.2:19331907-19469407 GCF_002021735.2 Oncorhynchus kisutch | reverse complement strand
ACTTGGAATCCATAACTAAATCAACTGTGTTGACGAGCTACTCCATTTGTCATATTAATGTTTGAAGTCTGTCATGAGAGACTATAGCGGGCTCTGCAACTGCCCACGGCTAAACACAAGAGCAGAGAACACAACACACTGTAAAAAAGCCAACCAATTGCTTAACCAGCGTTATTCTGGGAGTTGGGTGGACTTCATAAGGACAGGAAATGTAGCTAATGTGTCAAAGTTTGTTCACTCAACAAACGTTGCTCACAGTGAGCTGGATGTATAAAACCTTGTCGAGTGAATGTTTTTCAATGTATGTTTGCCTTTGTAAGTCAACACTGTATGTTGGTATAGCTATATGCCCAAGTGTTGAGCAAACTCACAACCCTATCACAGCTGGTTACCTTACAATACGTTGAATCAGCTAACTCTGCTCGAAGTGAGCTGAATTTGAACAAGCTTGTTGAGTAAAATGAGAAATGTATGTATGCCCAAAACCAAGCAAAACCACGGCCATCACTATCATATTTCTCAGCGTGCTCTATTGATTTCCACAATTGTTCGTTTCAATACCTGTGTTTTTGCGTGTACATTGATTGGTTGATTCATTTTATGCTACACAAGCATCAATAACATATATTTTTCTAAACTAATCCAATCTCTTAGCAGTTTGACTTTTTGCACTCGTTACTGAGATGGCTGTTCCAGTTCAGAGGCCCTGGCAGTAATCACTCTTCCATGCCCTGGCAGTAATCACTCTTCCATGCCCTGGCAGTAATCACTCTTCCATGCCCTGGCAGTAATCACTCTTCCATGCCCTGGCAGTAATCACTCTTCCATGCCCTGGCAGTAATCACTCTTCCATGCCCTGGCAGTAATCACTCTTCCATGCCCTGGCAGTAATCACTCTTCCATGCCCTGGCAGTAATCACTCTTCCATGCCCTGGCAGTAATCACTCTTCCATGCCCTGGCAGTAATCACTCTTCCATGCCCTGGCAGTAATCACTCTTCCATGCCCTGGCAGTAATCACTCTTCCATGCCTTGTCAGTAATCACTCTTCCATGCCCTGGCAGTAATCACTTCCATGCCCTGGCAGTAATCACTCTTCCATGCCCTGGCAGTAATCACTCTTCCATGCCCTGGCAGTAATCACTCTTCCATGCCCTGGCAGTAATCACTCTTCCATGCCCTGGCAGTAATCACTCTTCCATGCCTTGTCAGTAATCACTCTTCCATGCCCTGACAGTAATCACTCTTCCATGCCCTGGCAGTAATCACTTCCATGCCCTGGCAGTAATCACTCTTCCATGCCCTGGCAGTCATTCTCAATGCAAGTTGTGTGGGAAACTGGTCCAATTATGTATGTAGTGTAGCTAGCCACTGCATGGCTCTGAATTGTCATAAAGAGTTCTGTTTTCCACCGGGAAATATGCAAATAAGGCACAATAAATTCTCACGTTGAATTGTATGTTCACGCAACCCAACATTCTAAGTTGAGGGAACATGCGATTCAAACTTGAGAATGTGTGTTGGTTCAGCTAAAGTCATATGCCCAAATTCCCAATCCTATTGCAGCTGGTTATTGTACACTGAATGACCTTTTTTTACAGTGCACAACACAACGAGACAACGGGCAGAGCACAACGAGACAACGGGCACAGCACAACGAGACAACGGGCAGAGCACAGCGCAACACATCTGCAGAAGTCAAAACAGAGTCAGAACAAGCCATTAACAAAACCTGGCGGAGCCCGTGGTCTAGAAGCCCGGTTCAATCCCCACGTCCACCCTTTCTACTATTCTCCCACTTGCCTGTCACCCCCCCCCCCCAAAAAAAAAACGTAGATATCCTTCTATAACCAGAATACAACCTGACAACCTGACCAGTTTAGTCCGTTGGGAAGAGTGCTGCAGGAGTCTGGGTCTGGTGTGGAGCATGGTTGATGAGAGGACAGACTGACAGAGACACCGGGGTAGCAGAGGCACCCAGCACAGCTAAGCAACACCCACCCAGGCAGTAGGGAAATACTTTTTAATGACATCATTTCAACTCAACACAGAAGCCGCCTGAAGGAATCTGGAACAGGAGCAGGGTGAGAGGACAGAGACAAAGTAGAGGTAGAAATAAACAATGCATTGCAGACAGGTACAATGTATGACATTGTTACTCTAGCAGATACACAAAGACACACAACAGAGACAGAATGAAGTACAGTTGGCGGAGCGCAGCATAACGGAGATATAACACGCAGACAAGACAGAAAGACGTAACACTAACAAAAGCATAGGTCATGAATCAATATGAGGCAGGAGAGATGATGAAGACATAAACAGAAACACAGACAGAGTACCAGGTTACATCATGGGTAAGAGAGTTGTGTGCATCAGCATTTGGGTGAATCCAGGGGGCTTTATTCAAAACACTCTGACTTTGAAGAGTTTCACATCTCTATAAGAATCCCCTGAGCCCATTAGACAGCAGCGGTCGGCTAAATGTTGAAATATACCAGAGAGAATAAATGAAAGCATGTCTCTCTCTTTCTCTTTCCAACCTGTCCTCTTCTCTTCCTCCTCTCCTCTCTCCTCCTCCTAATGTGTTTCTGTCATCAGGGAGCTGGCTAGAACAAGCTAACGTAAATTCACAGTGACGGACAACCGCTCTCTTTGAAAATCGAATAACGGAGAGAGAAATTAGCAGTTAGGAGAGGAGGAGAAAAGGAAGAGAGGAGGGATGGATTATTCAATAGCTGTTCAACACAGTCATCTGTGGCAAATATAACGTTTCTGAATAGTCCCACAGCTCATCAGGAGAAAAGAAACCAAATTAATATGAATACAGCTAGTGTTTATGTTACGTCATACCACGGTGACGGCAGGTGAAAAATAGTTCACGTGAAATTTGAATGTGGCTAGTGTGACGGAGGGGTGGTAGCGCAGCTAACAAGACAATTCGGTGAACACGTAATCATACATAATCAATCCCGCTCTGATTAAATGGGAACGAAAGGTTACAACAACGGCCTGCCGTGAACGGTAGAGGGGGAAAAGAAAAACACGGCGTGTCCTTTTTAGGAGTTTGCTCCATGAAATATTCAGATCAAACTCAGCGAACAATTGGGGCATAGCCACTGCTTCCTGAAAAAGAAATAAATAAATGCACACACATTAAAAAAGGGCCACTACGGTGGAAGCACAGCTCTTTTCCCCCGACTCTCCAGCTCACACGACAGCAGGAACAATCAAACCACCCACATGCTCGCTCGCATCACAAGCTAGACCTCGCCATCAACCCCTCCCCCGCCTCAATCTGTCCCAAACACAGAGAGAGGGATGGGAAGGGCACACAAGGAAACGGTGCTCTCTTTTTTAACCCACTGTGGGGTTGGAGGTGAGAGGTGGGAGGGACAAATTCCCACCACCACCATCCCCACCACCACCACAGGACTGGACCTTAACCCTAACCCTGAGCGGTGGGAATGAGAGAGGGTGGGCCCTGAACCCACCTCTACCATCACCACCCCACCACCACAAGACTGGACCTTAACCCTAACCCTGAGCGGTGGGAATGAGAGAGGGTGGGCCGTGAACCCACCTCTACCATCACCACCACCACAAGACTGGACCTTAACCCTAACCCTGAGCGGTGGGAATGAGAGAGGGTGGGCCCTGAACCCACCTCTACCATCACCACCCCACCACCACAAGACTGGACCTTAACCCTAACCCTGAGCGGTGGGAATGAGAGAGGGTGGGCCGTGAACCCACCTCTACCATCACCACCACCACAAGACTGGACCTTAACCCTAACCCTGAGCGGTGGGAATGAGAGAGGGTGGGCCGTGTACCCACCTCTACCATCACCACCCCCACCACCACAAGACTGGACCTTAACCCTAACCCTGAGCGGTGGGAATGAGAGAGGGTGGGCCGTGAACCCACCTCTACCATCACCACCCCCACCACCACAAGACTGGACCTTAACCCTAACCCTGAGCGGTGGGAATGAGAGAGGGTGGGCCGTGAACCCACCTCTACCATCACCACCCCCACCACCACCACAAGACTGGACCTTAACCCTAACCCTGAGCGGTGGGAATGAGAGAGGGTGGGCCGTGAACCCACCTCTACCATCACCACCCCCACCACCACCACAAGACTGGACCTTAACCCTAACCCTGAGCGGTGGGAATGAGAGAGGGTGGGCCGTGAACCCACCTCTACCATCACCACCCCCACCACCACCACTGCAAGACTGGACCTTAACCCTAACCCTGAGCGGTGGGAATGAGAGAGGGTGGGCCGTGAACCCACCTCTACCATCACCACCCCCACCACCACCACTGCAAGACTGGACCTTAACCCTAACCCTGAGCGGTGGGAATGAGAGAGGGTGGGCCGTGAACCCACCTCTACCATCACCACCCCACCACCACCCCACCACCACCACTGCAAGACTGGACCTTAACCCTGACCCTGAGCGGTGGGAATGAGAGAGGGTGGGCCGTGAACCCACCTCTACCATCACCACCCCCACCACCACCACTGCAACACTGGACCTTAACCCTGACCCTGAGCGGTGGGAATGAGAGCGGGTGGGGCGTGAACCCACCTCTACCATCACCACCCCCACCACCACAAGACTGGACCTTAACCCTAACCCTGAGCGGTGGGAATGAGAGAGGGTGGGCCGTGAACCCACCTCTACCATCACCACCCCCAGCCCCAGACTGGACCTCGACAGTAACTTGTAGCTAGTGTCCAACCCACTACCAACACCATCACCCCCAGACCAGTCTGGACACCAGGTACCTTGCAGCTGCCTGAAGCGTCCATCCAGGATGGAGTTGAAGCAGATGTTGGAGGTACTGTAGCTCAGCCACCTTGCCTTCTTCATACTCCTGCCAGAGGTGGAGGCGTAGGAGGAGGTGGTAGGGGGCGGAGCGGGGCGCGGGAGAGAGGGGGCATGACGCTGCTGACGCCTGGCGGGGGTGCAGGTGGAGGAGGACGAGGAGGAAGAGGAGATGGGGGAGAGACCCAGACCCAGTCTCAGAGGATGAGGTGCTCCAGATCCTGTCTTGGATATAACCCGGAGGGTCCCATTCCTCTCAGGCTGGTTCTCTGGCTCCTGCCTGGTCCTCCCATCGCCCTTAGCTTCCCTCCTCAGGGCTCTGTGGATGGGTGGGGTGCTCCGGCTGCGGCTGCTGCTGCTCAGAGTTGCCCGGAGCGGGGTCTCTCTTCCTGGGGTGATGGCTCTGTCCCTGGTGGCCTCTCTGTAACTGTCCCTGTCCCTCCCTAGCGACACTCCACTGGATCGGAGGTCTGTGGAGGTCTCTCTGTTGGTTTTCCGGGTCACCCTGGTCTTCAGGCTGATCTTCACCTCTCGGAGCCGAGGCTGGGTGACGGCACGCAACAGACATGGAGACGGGCTGCTCATCTTGAGTCCTGAGTCCTGACCCCAACAATGGAGGGAGTCTGCAGGACCTGGAGTATGGAGCTGGGAGAGATGCTCAGCTCAGCAGCACTCCACTTCTCTCCTCTTCTCTCTCACGCTCTCTCACTCTGTCCTCTTCTCCTGTTCCCTCTACCTCTCCCGTATGACTCTCTCCTGTTCCCACCCCTCTCTCTCTCTCTCTCCCTCGCTCTCTTTCTCAGCTCAGCTCGGAGTGGTTCTTTCTCCAGCGCACCAGCCATGCATACAATATGTTCCAGGCTGCACACAAGTGTTCCTGACAAGGCTGTGCACCCCCCCCCCCCCCTGACTAAATGGGACGTGTAGGTTGTAGGGCTTATCCTTTGCACATGCCTCAGTGATCATACATTTTAAACAGTGGGTGAACATCTTCATCACAGAGGCATTCCCAACCTGAATTTTAGAAGGTTATGACTTTGGATGTAGAGTCGATGTTTGTTGTAGGGTCTAACATGTTGTGTCATGTAAGTGTAATCTCATTATGAACAGCTCAGACAGTAGACGTAGCTCACACTTGGTTTGTCCAGCAGCTGGAAATCAACAATGATGTGTAAGAGCTACTACTTCCTCTTTCCATTGCCTACCTCGTTCTCTCTCTCCCTCCCCTCTCTCTTTCATTCTCTCCCTCCCTCGCTCTTTCTCTCGCATTCTCTCTTTCATCCCCCCCTCTCTGTCTGTGACAGGACACTGATTGCATTACAGAGACAACAGTGCAGTAACACAACACACCAGCTAGCTACACTCTTAGAGAATAAGGTGCTAAAAGGGTTATTTGGTTGTCGCCATAGGAGAACCCTTTTGAAGAACCATTTTTGGCTCCAGGTAGAACCTATTTGGTTCGGCCTCCCGAGTGGCGCAGCTGTCTAAGGCACTGTGTCTCAGTGCTAGAGGCGTCACTAAAGATCCGGCCTCCCGAGTGGCGCAGCTGTCTAAGGCACTGTGTCTCAGTGCTAGAGGCGTCACTACAGATCCGGGTTCTATCCCGCTGACACGGTCGCCAGTTGGACGGTGTTTCCTCCGACACATTGGCGCGACTGGATTGCGGGTTTCAGCGAGCAGTGTGTCAGGAAGCAGTGCGGCTTGGCGGGGTCGTGTTTCTGGAGGGCGCATGGCTCTTGAACTTCGCCTCTCCCGAGTCCGTACGGGAGTTGCAGCGATGGGACAAGACTGCAACTACCAATTGGATATCGTGAAAAAGGGCTCAAAAGTACCAACAAAAATTGTAAATAATGTGGAACCACTTGTCCACGGCATCACTGACCCTACCACTGTTTGTGGCTATAGAGCTATGTGCCCCTCACCTCTGCATCTCCAGTCCCATGGTTCATCTGTTCCCATGTTCCATAGACGGAGGTACTATTTAAAAGGCCTTCAGAGTGAGTACTTATTGGCCCCAAAGGTGTGTCACTGATTACAATCTCAGGCAGATATCCCAGAGATCCAAGCTATCCGCATCTTTCAAACCCTATTTCCATATAGTGCACTACTTTTGACCAGAGCCAATGGTTCCTGGTCAAAATGACGCAATAAATAGGGAAACATGGTGCCATTTGGGACTCGGGGGGGGGACAGCTGTCCACATCGCTCACACTGGAGCATTCTGGGAATGTGCAAATGATCCCAGCAACTTTAGGGGTGTGTATGTGTGTGTGTGTGTGTGGGGGGGGGGGGGGTAAGAGAGACTGTACGTATGATAAGTCTCAACTGCTCTGCTGGGAGTGTGTGTGGCTGACAGCCAAACTCAGACATGATGATACAAGGCTCAAAGCTATCAGGTAGACTTATTAAACATACTGCACAGCATAAACAAGCCTAGATAGTATTCTGCCACTGCCATCGTTCATGTTTTCTTATATGGACAGAGTATAGACATTGAAATAGATGAGACATATGGATGGAAATGGAAATACAAGGAGTGGTGGGACTAGCATTTGATCCCATGCAGACATGCACTGTAAGCGGTGGTACTAGCTGCTAGTGGCTTAGCTAGATCATCCCCAGGCATAGCGTTTTGCCAAGAGGCTGATTCATATAATAGCTGATTCCAAGAGACAGTAGGTGACAGAGAACGACCCATAAGGGAAAAACACCCCAATAACACAACCCAGCCCACATCAGAGCCCTAGGTCTCCCCTCCCAGCTCCAACTCACCTGTTAGGGTTTTGATGCGTGACCTCTCAAACAGTCGTACAGAGCTCTTGTCATTGTCCAGCTCCTCTTCCAGCAGCTCGAAGCGCGTGTTGATGCGGCTATACTGCTGAGTGATCTCCACGTTGTCGAAGTCCGTGGTGGACGTCATGGCAGCAGCCAGCTTGGCGGTGGGACGGGGGCCGTTGGCTGGGGTGAGGTAATTGGGGGCCGGGGACAGCCTCAGCTGCTCTGGGAGGGGAGGATGAGGAGGAGGAGTGGAGGAGGGAGAGATACAGTAGAATTGACCTCACACAGCAGGACGTCTGAAAGGAGGAGAAATAAAGAGCTATTAGCATTGATGTTTTTTCCATCTTTGATTCACAGACATATGTGTGGAGACAGGGTTTTCTATCAAAGGTCAATGGCTGTATTATGTTCTGGGTACGATAGTTGTATTGTGTTACGGGTATGATAGTTGTATATTGTTATGGGTAGGATAGTTGTATTATGTTATGGGTAGGATAGTTGTATTATGTTATGGGTATGATATCTGTATTATATTATGGGTATGATAGTTGTATTATGTTATGGGTATGATAGTTGTATTATGTTATGGGTATGATAATTGTATTATGTTATGGGTATGATAGTTGTATTATGTTATGGGTAGGATAATTGTATTATATTATGGGTATGATAGTTGTATTATGTTATGGGTATGATAATTGTATTATGTTATGGGTATGATAGTTGTATTATGTTATGGGTATGATAGTTGTATTATGTTATGGGTAGGATAGTTGTATTATGTTATGGGTATGATAGTTGTATTATGTTATGGGTATGATATCTGTATTATATTATGGGTATGATAATTGTATTATGTTATGGGTAGGATAATTGTATTATGTTATGAGTAGGATCGTTGTATAATGTTATGGGTAGGATAGTTGTATTATGTTATGGGTATGATAGCTGTATTATGTTATGGGTAGGATAGCTGTATTATGTTATGGGGAGGATAGTTGTATTATATTATGGGTAGGATAGTTGTATTATGTTATGGGTAGGATAGTTGTATTATGTTCTGGGTATGATATCTGTATTATGTTATGGGTATGATATCTGTCTTATGTTATGGGTAGGATAGTTGTATTATGTTGTTATGGGTATGATATCTGTATTATGTTCTGGGTAGGATAGCTGTATTATGTTATGGGTATGATATCTTTATTATGTTATGGGTATGATATCTGAATTATGTTATGGGTATGATAGTTCTATTATGTTATGGGTAGGATAGTTGTATTATGTTGTTATGGGTACAATATCTGTATTATGTTCTGGGTACGATAGTCGTATTATGTTCTGGGTGTGATAGTTGTATTATGTTATGGGTATGATATCTGTATTATGTTATGGGTATGATAATTGTATTATGTTCTGGGTAGGATAGTTGTATTATGTAATGGGTATGATATCTGTATTATGTTATGGGTAGGATAGTTGTATTATGTTATGGGTAGGATAGTTGTATTATGTAATGGGTATGATATCTGTATTATGTTATGGGTAGGATAGTTGTATTATGTTATGGGTATGATATCTGTATTATGTTATGGGTATGATATCTGTATTATGTTCTGGGTATGATATCTGTATTATGTTATGGGTAGGATAGTTGTATTATGTTATGGGTATGATATCTGTATTATGTTATGGGTAGGATAGTTATATTATGTTATGGGTAGGATAGTTGTATTATGTTATGGGTATGATATCTGTATTATGTTATGGGTATGATATCTGTATTATGTTATGGATATGATATCTGCATTATGTTATGGGTAGGATAGTTGTATTATGTAATGGGTATGATATCTGTATTATGTTATGGGTAGGATAGTTGTATTTGGTTATTGGTATGATAGTTGTATTATGTTATGGGGAGGATAGTTGTATTATGTTATGGGTATGATAGTTGTATTATGTTATGGGGAGGATAGTTGTATTATGTTATGGGTGTGATATCTGTATTATGTTATGGGTAGGATAGTTGTATTATGTTATGGGTAGGATAGTTGTATTATGTTCTGGGTAGGATAGGTGTATTATGTTATGGGTATGATGGTTATATTATGTTATGGGTAGGATAGTTGTATTATGTTATGGGTATGATATCTGTATTATGTTATGGGTATGATATCTGTATTATGTTATGGATATGATATCTGCATTATGTTATGGGTAGGATAGTTGTATTATGTTATGGGTATGATATCTGTATTATGTTATGGGTAGGATAGTTGTATTTGGTTATTGGTATGATAGTTGTATTATGTTATGGGGAGGATAGTTGTATTATGTTATGGGTATGATATCTGCATTATGTTATGGGTAGGATAGTTGTATTATGTAATGGGTATGATATCTGTATTATGTTATGGGTAGGATAGTTGTATTTGGTTATTGGTATGATAGTTGTATTATGTTATGGGGAGGATAGTTGTATTATGTTATGGGTATGATAGTTGTATTATGTTATGGGGAGGATAGTTGTATTATGTTATGGGTGTGATATCTGTATTATGTTATGGGTAGGATAGTTGTATTATGTTATGGGTAGGATAGTTGTATTATGTTCTGGGTAGGATAGGTGTATTATGTTATGGGTATGATGGTTATATTATGTTATGGGTAGGATGGTTATATTATGTTATGGGTGTGATATCTGTATTATGTTATGGGTAGGATAGTTGTATTATGTTTTAGGTATGATAGATGTATTATGTTATGGGTATGATAGCTGCATTATGTTATGGGTATGATAGCTGTATTATGTTATGGGTATGATATTTGTATTATGTTATGGGTAGGATAGTTGTATTATGTTATGGGTAGGATAGTTGTATTATGTTATGGGTAGGATAGTTGTATTATGTTATGGGTAGGATAGTTGTATTATGTTATGGGTATGATAGTTGTATTATGTTATGGGTATGATATCTGTATTATATTATGGGTATGATAATTGTATTATGTTATGGGTAGGATAATTGTATTATGTTATGAGTAGGATCGTTGTATAATGTTATGGGTAGGATAGTTGTATTATGTTATGGGTATGATAGCTGTATTATGTTATGGGTAGGATAGCTGTATTATGTTATGGGGAGGATAGTTGTATTATATTATGGGTAGGATAGTTGTATTATGTTATGGGTAGGATAGTTGTATTATGTTCTGGGTATGATATCTGTATTATGTTATGGGTATGATATCTGTCTTATGTTATGGGTAGGATAGTTGTATTATGTTGTTATGGGTATGATATCTGTATTATGTTCTGGGTAGGATAGCTGTATTATGTTATGGGTATGATATCTTTATTATGTTATGGGTATGATATCTGAATTATGTTATGGGTATGATAGTTCTATTATGTTATGGGTAGGATAGTTGTATTATGTTGTTATGGGTACAATATCTGTATTATGTTCTGGGTACGATAGTCGTATTATGTTCTGGGTGTGATAGTTGTATTATGTTATGGGTATGATATCTGTATTATGTTATGGGTATGATAATTGTATTATGTTCTGGGTAGGATAGTTGTATTATGTAATGGGTATGATATCTGTATTATGTTATGGGTAGGATAGTTGTATTATGTTATGGGTAGGATAGTTGTATTATGTAATGGGTATGATATCTGTATTATGTTATGGGTAGGATAGTTGTATTATGTTATGGGTATGATATCTGTATTATGTTATGGGTATGATATCTGTATTATGTTCTGGGTATGATATCTGTATTATGTTATGGGTAGGATAGTTGTATTATGTTATGGGTATGATATCTGTATTATGTTATGGGTAGGATAGTTATATTATGTTATGGGTAGGATAGTTGTATTATGTTATGGGTATGATATCTGTATTATGTTATGGGTATGATATCTGTATTATGTTATGGATATGATATCTGCATTATGTTATGGGTAGGATAGTTGTATTATGTAATGGGTATGATATCTGTATTATGTTATGGGTAGGATAGTTGTATTTGGTTATTGGTATGATAGTTGTATTATGTTATGGGGAGGATAGTTGTATTATGTTATGGGTATGATAGTTGTATTATGTTATGGGGAGGATAGTTGTATTATGTTATGGGTGTGATATCTGTATTATGTTATGGGTAGGATAGTTGTATTATGTTATGGGTAGGATAGTTGTATTATGTTCTGGGTAGGATAGGTGTATTATGTTATGGGTATGATGGTTATATTATGTTATGGGTAGGATAGTTGTATTATGTTATGGGTATGATATCTGTATTATGTTATGGGTATGATATCTGTATTATGTTATGGATATGATATCTGCATTATGTTATGGGTAGGATAGTTGTATTATGTTATGGGTATGATATCTGTATTATGTTATGGGTAGGATAGTTGTATTTGGTTATTGGTATGATAGTTGTATTATGTTATGGGGAGGATAGTTGTATTATGTTATGGGTATGATATCTGCATTATGTTATGGGTAGGATAGTTGTATTATGTAATGGGTATGATATCTGTATTATGTTATGGGTAGGATAGTTGTATTTGGTTATTGGTATGATAGTTGTATTATGTTATGGGGAGGATAGTTGTATTATGTTATGGGTATGATAGTTGTATTATGTTATGGGGAGGATAGTTGTATTATGTTATGGGTGTGATATCTGTATTATGTTATGGGTAGGATAGTTGTATTATGTTATGGGTAGGATAGTTGTATTATGTTCTGGGTAGGATAGGTGTATTATGTTATGGGTATGATGGTTATATTATGTTATGGGTAGGATGGTTATATTATGTTATGGGTGTGATATCTGTATTATGTAATGGGTAGGATAGTTGTATTATGTTTTAGGTATGATAGATGTATTATGTTATGGGTATGATAGCTGCATTATGTTATGGGTATGATAGCTGTATTATGTTATGGGTATGATATTTGTATTATGTTATGGGTAGGATAGTTGTATTATGTTATGGGTAGGATAGTTGTATTATGTTATGGGTAGGATAGTTGTATTATGTTATGGGTAGAATAGTTGTATTATGTTATGGGTAGGATAGTTGTATTATGTTATGGGTAGGATAGTTGTATTATGTTATGGGTAGGATAGTTGTATTATGTTATGGGTAGGATAGTTGTATTATGTTATGGGTAGGATAGTTGTATTATGTTATGGGTAGGATAGTTGTATTATGTTATGGGTATGATATCTGTATTATTAAGCTTCAATGCCATACAACTCTCCTTCCGTGGCCTCCAATTTCTCTTAACTACAAGTAAAACTAAATGCATGCTCTTCAACCGATCGCTACCTGCACCTACCCGCCTGTCCAACATCACTACTCTGGACGGCTCTGACTTAGAATACGTGGACAACTACAAATACTTAGGTGTCTGGTTAGACTGTAAACTCTCCTTCCAGACCCATATCAAACATCTCCAATCCAAAGTTAAATCTAGAATTGGCTTCCTATTTCGCAACAAAGCATCCTTCACTCATGCTGCCAAACATACCCTTGTAAAACTGACCATCCTACCAATCCTCGACTTTGGCGATGTCATTTACAAAATAGCCTCCAATACCCTACTCAACAAATTGGATGCAGTCTATCACAGTGCAATCCGTTTTATCACCAAAGCCCCATATACTACCCACCATTGCGACCTGTACGCTCTCGTTGGCTGGCCCTCGCTTCATACTCGTCGCCAAACCCACTGGCTCCATGTCATCTACAAGACCCTGCTAGGTAAAGTCCCCCCTTATCTCAGCTCGCTGGTCACCATAGCATCTCCCACCTGTAGCACACGCTCCAGCAGGTATATCTCTCTAGTCACCCCCAAAACCAATTCTTTCTTTGGCCGCCTCTCCTTCCAGTTCTCTGCTGCCAATGACTGGAACGAACTACAAAAATCTCTGAAACTGGAAACACTTATCTCCCTCACTAGCTTTAAGCACCAACTGTCAGAGCAGCTCACAGATTACTGCACCTGTACATAGCCCACCTATAATTTAGCCCAAACAACTACCTCTTTCCCAACTGTATTTAATTTTTATTTATTTATTTATTTTGCTCCTTTGCACCCCATTATTTTTATTTCTACTTTGCACATTCTTCCATTGCAAAACTACCATTCCAGTATTTTACTTGCTATATTGTATTTACTTTGCCATCATGGCCTTTTTTGCCTTTACCTCCCTTCTCACCTCATTTGCTCACATTGTATATAGACTTGTTTATACTGCATTATTGACTGTATGTTTGTTTTTACTCCATGTGTAACTCTGTGTCGTTTTATCTGTCGAACTGCTTTGCTTTATCTTGGCCAGGTCGCAATTGTAAATGAGAACTTGTTCTCAACTTGCCTACCTGGTTAAATAAAGGTAAAATAAAATAAAAATAAATAAATTATGTTATGGGTAGGATAGTTGTATTATGTTATGGGTATGATAAATGTATTATGTTATGGGTAGGATAGCTGTATTATGTTTTGGGTATGATAGATGTATTATGTTATGGGTATGATAGCGCATTATGTTATGGGTATGATAGCTGTATTATGTTATGGGTATGATATTTGTATTATGTTATGGGTAGGATAGTTGTATTATGTTATGGGTATGATATCTGCATTATGTTATGGGTATGATATCTGTATGGGTATGAAATCTGTATTATGTTATGGGTAGGATAGTTGTATTATGTTATGGGTATGATATCTGTATTATGTTATGGGTAGGATAGTTGTATTATGTGTATGCATAAAACAAAATAAAGAACCCAGAAGACTACCTGTTAATGTGTTGTGCATATGTTGTCTGTCAATGGTTATTCTTACTTGTTTTGTACACCAGAGGGCACTATATGTTGGGGTCATGGGTCACTGGTCAGTGTGTGTATATAGGTAGCACAGGTGACCAGGAAGTGTTAGCACAGGTGAGAGGAGAGCACATATAGTTGTTACCGTGTCACAGATATAGCTTTTAGAATGCATCTCTCTCTGCACCTCTTCTATAGGAAAACTAAGTAACTCTGGATAAGAGTGTCAGTTAAATGATGTTAGAGAAGAGAGGGAAATGGAAATACAAAAACACCTCCCTTTATATGTTAGTATTTAGTATAAAAAAAGACTGCCTGTCCAAAATCTACAATTTCAAACAAAAAGATGGCAGACTATAGGAAGACAAGAAACTGTTCTGAATGTAAAGCAAAAATTCCAAGAGAAGAAATGCTGTAACATACATCCTAGGAATGTATACTGTTTTGTTTACAATCTTTTGCTGCTATTTAGGAATCACAAGTAGTTCCCTTCACTCCTCAACTCACTCATCCCTCATCGGCCGTGGCCATTTTGAGCCTGACATATCCCCCAACCGTCACAGAGTGGGGTGTGTGTGTGTGTGTGTGTGTGTGTGTGTGTGTGTGTGTGTGTGTGTGTGTGTGTGTGTGTGTGTGTGTGTGTGTGTGTGTGTGTGTGTGTGTGTGTGTGTGTGTGTGTGTGTGTGGAAAGGCGGGTAAAGGTTAGCCACCAAGATAGCTCTATCTTAGTGCAGCGTGCCGCTCTTATCACCCCACACAAGGGAAGGGCCACCCCCTATCTGTCTCTACTGGGGAACTTGATGAATGTTACGCACAAACCGCCTTCTTGTGATGCTGTACGGTCAACGTTTCAACTGTAAATGTGGGTCTGTGTGTTTCTGCTGGCTACATCTGGTTTTATGTTAGTGTAGCTGGGAGGCAGGTCGCCTAACAGTAACAGAAAGGTCAATGGTTTGAATCCCTGAGCTGATTAGGTAACAAAAAAAATCGGTTGATGTGCCCTTGAGGAAGGCACTTAACACCCTTCTTGCTCTGGATAGGAGTGTCTGCTAAATATTGTGTGGGAATGTGTCTGTACAGTCCAATGAATATGGGAGAGAGTCCTTGTGTGGTGTTCTCCTGTAGTGCAGAAATACTAGATATTAGTACTAGAGAGTCATAATTCAATGCAAATCACAGATATTGTAACTCGTTATGTTTACAACGTGGCCGGCGCCCGACTTGAGCTATGCACGTGCAGCTTGAACCTTCACATAAATCATACACTGATGTCAACGGGGATTTGGGAGAAAGTTAGTTTTATAACACACAGACTTTATGTTCCTATTCTTATCTTTGATTATTTCTTATTGTTGCTGCACTTATCGAGAAGGAGCCTGCGAATAAGCATTTTATTGGACGGTGAATACCATGTTTATCCTGAACATACGACTAAAATAATACAACTTGAAACTTGAAACATACTGTGTCTCAACTGCATCTCAAGGATTCAGTGAAACCCGGCATGATTACTTTGAGTTCTACTCACATGTTCAGAGGTGTGACTGTACCATCTTTGTTGTGGAGATACAATCACACTATGCACATTACCTCTCCCCTCCCCTCACACGACAAAGTCAACCTCTGGTTTTAAGGAGATAAAAGGATGACTGGTTCTTTTCCATTCAGAGAAGGGGCCCTGGTTGTGGTTACGTAGTATACAGTGGTGTTAGTCCCGGTGGATCGAGACTCAGTTTAGCCATTATAAATCATAATAAATAAGAGGGAGGATCGTAGATCAGCACTTCCTTTTAATTTTTTTATTTATTTCACCTCTATTTAACCAGGTAAGACCCACTGAGGTTAAGAACCTCTTTTGCGAGGGCGACCTGGCAAGAAGGCAAAACAGGGAAATGGCAGCGTGTACATAAAATATTACCAAACGAAAACATACAAAATGCACACAAAAGACAAAGTGTCACAAGTTACGAATACAATTGAATATTACAAACAGCTGCAGTTATCACAAACAGTGTTGTCAATCAGAGTCTTAAAAACAGGCAAGGACTAACTCCCTAATTTCACTAACTATCTTTTGAAGCATGGTCCAGGATGAAGGGGCATTATAGGAAAAATATTGTTTCCCCATCTCAGTTCTAGCCGTAGGAACAGACAGGGACAACAGCGACTGTGAGCGAAGACTGTATTGAGTGACTGATCTGCTCGGTAAGGAACAGAGATACTCTAAGGCGCTTTGTGAATTCAGGCCCAGGTCTCCCTCCTCCTCATCTCTGTATCAGTCCCGTGCAGGGGGATGTTATCAGACATAACCCTACCTCCACCCACTGACTAGCAGCACAGGGGATCCCCTTATCACCGCACACACAACCTGGGCTAGCTCCAACAGAGCAGGCATGTCCCTACGCTATGTGACGTGCATGTCTGCCGACACCATTAAATCCACTAGCCTAACTGCATGGAACCCAGGACGCCATGTTGCTCTGGGCCAAACTGACGACAGGAGCACATGTCATGGCATAGCCTCTCTGGATTCTACATGGCATGGACAAAGACTACCTCTTCACTGAACTGGCAGCCTCTACCCAGGCACAGCTTAGTTCAGGTGGAGGCAGAAACCTTAGCCCCATTACAGTCCTCACCAATTATAATATCAAAAACACCAGCTGGGTACATTCAGCAAGATACGTCTTTCAATCAATCATCCTGATTGAACAGTGATTAGACCGCCTATTCAAACCTTTTCAAATGAATTTCATGATAGCTAGAGAGGGGAATGGAAATACAAAAACACCTCCCTTTGTGTAAAATATAAAGGCTAACACAAAACAACCGAGCAGGAACCATGGCAACTAACTAGAGAACACAGCCAGCCGATGTTCCATCTGTAATTCTTGGGTTTTCTGAGTAGCATGGAAAGTGGAGAGGGAGAAAGGAGAGATGGCAGATGGGTGTGGTTAGGAGGACTAGCGACTCAACGTGTGGGAAAGTGTAACAGCAACAGCTGGAGTGAGGTCTTGTGTCATCTCGTCTTCGCATGGTGAAAATCTGGTAGAGGCAAACACATAGTACCATGTTTTCAGACACAAATTAAGCCTAGTACTGCACTAATACGCTTAAGTATTCAGATGGTTTTTAGTGCAGAACTAGGCTTAACCTGTGCCAGGGAAGCTGCCCCACAGTGAATAAAGAAAAAGCTACATCAAAGAGTGTGACAGAGAGAGACAGGAGGGGCAATCATCTACCTTGCTCCCCTACACTCGGGGGACAGTCTGAGATCTGTCATTCCTGCTTCTGATTGATTGTTAATATCTATAGATTGTCCTCTAATGCACAACTATACCTGCCACACAGACAAAGACAACACTACACCATATACTTTTCATAGACACTACCACAACATATCAATCTACACATAAAAAGATCCCACTGGGCACAGACGTCAGTTCAATGTCTATTTTTGATTTACATTTGAGTTGTCATGAATTCAACGTGAAATCAACAAAAAATGGCACCATGACATTTGATTTGGGTAAAAAAAATCTGCACATTTAAATTCGGGGGTTGAAATGACGTTGCTGGTTTGAATTCCTGAGCTGACTAGGTGAAATCTGTTGATGTACCCTTAAGCAAGGTACTTCACCCTACTTGCTCTGAATAAGAGTGTCTGATAAAAATGACTGAAACGGAATGGTCAAGTGGCTTCATGTTGATTTTAATATTGAGTTAAACCCTCATTAATTTAGGATATGAACATGACAGTATATTATATTACTATACCATTTGTAGCCTACTAGAATGGCAATACTAAACCCTGTTTGGACCGCCATAACACGTGAGTTTGATCTTGGGAGAGGTTAGGGACAGTATTGGGTGTTCCAAAATAGGGGAGGGTTGTCAAACTTCTGGGGGGCTTTGGGGAGGGTTGTCAAACTTCTGGGGGGCTTTGGGGAGGGTTGTATGGTATTTTATTGGGCACAGGGGAGGGTAGAGTTTTCTCCCAGGTTTGCATTCGCTCTTTTGCAGGTTGTAATATATCATTTCCTCCATCCTAGCCAAATGTCTTCATCTGCTTCCATGCGCCTCCCCCATATCAAGGTGTTTTGGTACTACCCTCATGCGCAACGTTTTTCTGCGCAGTAACTTTTACTATACCACAGGTCAAAATAGTCTACCAGTCTGTCTATCCTGCCCACTATCCACTATTAATAGTGACAATAGTGGTAGGTGGAGCATTTGTACATATTTGCAATAGGCTATTAGCAATCATACCACACAAAGCTGCATCAATTTTCAATATGAATCCACAATAACAACTATGAATAGCTGACAGGCCAGGTGCATCACTGTGCATGAAAGAACAGTGAAGACATGAGACACGCAGCTGGAAATGATCCCCTATTGGATCTTGTTTAGAGACAATACAGGCAGAGCAAGCATTAAGCCTCCTCTCCAATACGAGGGCTTTTCCTCGCGCACCTAGAACGCATCAATATAGCCTAAATATTTGTCATTTGAAATGTGTTACACTGTATATGTGGCATAAACACAACCATTCACCATGTTTTCAATCTGATTTGTCTACTTTAAAAGTCTCCTCTGGGCATACGCACATTCGTCCAAAATATCATTCCAGCATCCTCAAAATGCCTTGATATCAACCAGGTCTCCATCCGACCTTTTTATGCAAGTAAAGTACATGTTGGATTAAAAAATGTCACCACATCCTGGGAAAGAATGCAGTTTATCAGGTCAGAGTTTCCCAAACTCGGTCCTGTCCCCCTGGGTGCACGTTTTGTTTCCTCCTGGGTGTATGTTTTGTTTCCCCCTGGGTGCACGTTTTGTTTCCTCCTGGGTGCACGTTTTGTTTCCTCCTGGGTGTACGTTTTGTTTCCTCCTGGGTGCACGTTTTGTTTCCCCCTGGGTGCACGTTTTGTTTCCTCCTGGGTGTACGTTTTGTTTCCTCCTGGGTGTACGTTTTGTTTCCCCCTGGGTGCACGTTTTGTTTCCTCCTGGGTGTATGTTTTGTTTCCTCCTGGGTGTATGTTTTGTTTCCTCCTGGGTGCACGTTTTGTTTCCTCCTGGGTGCACGTTTTGTTTCCCTCCTGGGTGTACGTTTTGTTTCCTCCTGGGTGTACGTTTTGTTTCCTCCTGGGTGTACGTTTTGTTTCCTCCTGGGTGCACGTTTTGTTTCCCCCTGGGTGCACGTTTTGTTTCCTCCTGGGTGTACATCTTGTTTCCTCCTGGGTGTACGTTTTGTTTCCCCCTGGGTGCACGTTTTGTTTCCTCCTGGGTGTATGTTTTGTTTCCTCCTGGGTGTATGTTTTGTTTCCTCCTGGGTGCACGTTTTGTTTCCTCCTGGGTGCACGTTTTGTTTCCCCCTGGGTGTAGTTTTGTTTCCTCCTGGGTGTACGTTTTGTTTCCTCCTGGGTGTACGTTTTGTTTCCTCCTGGGTGCACGTTTTGTTTCCCCCTGGGTGTACATTTTGTTTCCTCCTGGGTGCACGTTTTGTTTCCCCCTGGGTGTACGTTTTGTTTCCTCCTGGGTGTACGTTTTGTTTCCTCCTGGGTGCACGTTTTGGTTTAATGTCCTAGCACTACACAGCTGATTCAAATTACCAACTCAGCATCAAGCTTTGATTATTTGAATCAGCTGTGTGGTGCTAGGGCCTAAACCAAAACGTGCACCCAGGGAGGCCCTCAGGACCAAGTTTGGGAAACCTTGTATTAGGCTACATGTTAAATAATGATGAACTTCACAGGGTGGTAAAAGTGCATGGGGATGATCTTGATGCTCCACAAATATGCGTCTACTGGTAGGAATACATTGTTAAATACCAGCGCTTTTGAGTGGAACAAAGTACCACAGCAACTCAAAGCCATACCAACCGTAACCACTTTTTAAGATAAGGTCAAAACAGTATATATTTTGGGGATTGTTTCTCTGTAATATGTCTGTATCTATGTCATTTATATGTATTTATATACAAAAAAAAGATAGGGACCACAATGGAAATAAGTCCTGACTTTATTGCGCAATCATGGTCACTTTTAAAAATCGTTGTAATGTGTGTAGATACAGTGCATTCGGATACTATTTACACCCTTTGACTTGTTCCACATTTGATTACATTACAGACTTATTCTAAAATGTATTAAATAGTTTGTTTTACCTCATCGATCTACACACAATACCACATAATGACAAAAGCAAAAACAGGTTTTTAGAAATGTTTGCAAATGTATTAAAAATACAATTCTGAAATATCACATTTACATACAGTACCAGTCAAAAGTTTGGACACACCTACAAGGGTTTTTCTTTTTAAAATTATTTTTTACATTGTAGAATAATAGTGAAGACATCAAAACTATGAAATAACACGTATGGAATCTTGTAGTAAACAAAAAATTGTTAAACAAATCAAAATATATTTTATATTTGAGATTCTTCAAAGTAGCCACCCTTTACATTAATGACAATTTTGCACATTTTTGGCATTCTCTCAACCAGCTTCATGAGGTAGGCACCTCGAATGCGTTTCAATTAACAGGTGTGCCTTGTTAAAAGTTAATTGGTGAAATTTCTTCCCTTCTTAATGTGTTTGAGCCAATCAGCTGTGTTGTGACAAGGTAATGGTGGTACACAGAAAATAGCCCTATTTGGTAAAAGACCAAGTCCATATTATGGCAAGAACAGCTCAAATAAGCAAAGAGAAACAGCAGTCCATCATTACTTTAAGACAGTCATTCCGGAAAATGTCAAGAAGTTTCTTCAAGTGCAGTCGCAAAAACCATCATTCACTATGATGAAACTGGCTCTCATGAGGACCGCCACAGGAAAGGAAGACCCAGAGTTACCTCTGCTGCAGAGGATAAGTTCTTAAGCGTTAGCAGCCTCATAAATCGGCAATTAACTGCACCTCAGATTGCAGCCTAAATAAATGCTTCACAGAGTTCAAGTAACAGACACATCTCACCATCAACTGTGCAGAGAAGACTACGTGAACCAGGCCTTCATGGTCAAATTGCTGCAAAGAAACCACTACTAAAGAGAATCTGTTCTTTGGTCTGATGAGTCCAAATTTTAGATTTTTGGTTCCAACCGCCGTGTCTTTGTGAGACGCAGATTAGATGAAAGGATGATCTCTGCATGTGTGGTTCCCACCGTTAAGCATGGAGGAGGAGGTGTGGTGGTGCTTTGTTGGTGACACTTTGCTGGTGACACTGTCAGTGATTTATTTAGATTTCAAGGCACACTTAAACACCACGGCTGACACAGCATTCTGCAGCGATATGCCATCCCATCTGGTTTGCACTTAGTTGTACTATCATTTAATTTTCAACAGGACAATGACCCAAAACACACTTCCAGGATGTGTAAAGGCTATTTAACCAAGAAGGAGAGTGATGGAGTGCTGCATCAAATTAACTGTGTGAATTCAAGGATTCTTCCTCTAATTCTCTCTCTCGCTTTCTCTTTTTCTTCTCTCTGAGGACCCGAGCCCTAGGTGACTCCTTGCTGTCCCCAGTCCACCTGATCATGCTGCTGCTCCAGTTTCAACTGTTCTGCCTGCGGCTGTGGAACCCTGACCTGTACACCGAACGTGCTACCTTGTCCCGGACCTGCTGTTTTCGACTCTCTCTACCGCACCTGCTGTCTCTAACACTGAATGATAGGCTATGAAAAGCCACCTGACATTTACTCCTGAGGTGCTGACCTGTTGCACCCTCTACAACCACAGTCATTATTATTATTTGACCCTGCTGGTCATCTATGAACGTTTGGACATCTTGGCCATGTACTGTTATAATCTCTACCCGGCACAGCCAGAAGATGACTGGCCACCCCTCAAAGCCTGGTTCCTCTCTAGGTTTCTTCCTAGGGAGTTTTTCCTACATCTGCATTGCTTGCTGTTTGGGGTTTTAGGATGGGTTTCTGTATAGCACTTTGTGACATTGTCTGATGCAAAAAGGGCTTTATAAATACATTTGATTGCTTGATTGATTGATGAACTGGTCTCCACAATCACCCAACCTCAACCTAATTGAGATGGTTTGGTATGAGTTGGACCGCAGAGTGAAGAAAAAGCAGCCAACAACTGCTCAGCATACGTGGGAACTCCTTCAAGACTGTTGATTTCCAAGCATTCCAGGTGAAGCTGGTTGAGAGAATGCCAAGAGTGTGCAAAGCTGTCATCAAGGCAAAGGGTGGCTACTTTGAAGAATCTCAAATATATACAAAAAATATTTGTTTAACACTTTTTTGGTTTCTACATGATTGCATGTGTTATTTCATAGTTTTGATGTCTTTACTATTATTCGACAATTTAGAAAATAGTAAAAAATAAACAAAACCCTTGAATGAGTAGAGTGTCCAAAATTTTGACTGGTACTGTAAGTATTCAGACCTTATACACAATTGTTTGTTGAAGCACCTTTGGCAGCGATTACAGCCTCGAATCTTCTTGGGTATGACACTACAAGCTTGGCACAGTTGTATTTGGGGAATTTTTCCCATTCTTCTCTGCAGATCCTCTCAAGCTCTGTCAGGTTGGATGGGGTTCATTGCTGCACAGCTATTTTCAGGTCTCTCCAGAGATGTTCGATAGGGTTCAAGTCCGGGCTCTGGCTGGGCCACTCAAGGACATTCAGAGACTTGTCCTGCAGCCACTTCTGTGTAGTCTAGGCTGTGCGCTTAGGGTCATTGTCCTGTTGGAAGGTGAACCGTCACCCCGCTCTGGAGCAGGTTTTCATCAGAAATTCCTGTTGGCCGTTCATGTTGGTCACGTCCTGACCTTAGTTCTTTTTTTAACTAATTTTGATTTGGTCAGGGCGTGAGTTGGGGTGGGCATTCTATGTTTTGTATTTCTGTGTTTGGCCGGGTATAGTTCCCAATCAGAAGCAGCTGTCTATCGTTGTCTCTGATTGAGAACCATACTTAGGTAGCCTTTTCCCACCTGTGTTTTGTGGGTAATTATTATTATGTACCTCGGTTCCGTCACGTTATTTGCTGTTTACCTGTTTGTTTTTTGGTTGTTTCGGGATTCACTTTCATTAAAAGATGTAGAACTACATGCACGTTGCGCCTTGGTCGATTTATGACAGGGAGTTTGAGGATAGCGAGCGTGACAATGTTTCCCTCGATCCTGACTGGTCTCCCAGTCACTGGCGCTGAAAAACATCCCCGCAGCATGATGCTGCCACAACCATGCTTCACTGTTAGGGATGGTGCCAGGTTTCCTCCAGACGTGACGCTTGGCATTCAGGCTTAAGAGTTCAATCTTGGTTTCATCAGACCAGAGAATCCTTTTGGCAAACTCCAAACGGGCTGTTGTGCCTTTTACTGAGGAGTGGCTTCCGTCTGGCAACTCTACCATAAAGGCCTTATTGGTGGAGTGCTACCAAGATGGTTGTCCTTCTGGAAGGTTCTCCTATCTCCACAGAGAAACTCTGGAGCTCTGTCAAAGTGACCATCGGGTTTTTGGTCACCTCCCTGACCAAGGCCCTTCTCCCCCAATTGCTCAGTTTGGCCGGACGGCCAGTTCTAGGAAGAGTCATGGTGGTTGCAAACTTCTTCCATTTAAGAATGATGGAGGCTTCTTGGAGATCTTCAATGCTGCAGAAATATTTTGGTACCCTTCCCCAGATCTGTGCCTCAATGCAATCCTGTCTCAGCGCTCTACAGGCAATTCCTTCAACCTCATGGCTTGGTTTTTACTCTGACATGCACTGTCAAATGTGGGAACTTATATAGACAGGTGTGTCACTTTCCAAATCATGTTCAATCAATTGAATTTACCACAGGTGGACTCCAATCAAGTTGTAGAAACGTCTCAATGATGATCAATGAAAACAGGATGCACCTGAGCTCAATTTCGAGTCTCATCGCAAGTACTTTTGTAAATAAGGTATTTCTGTTTTTTAATTTGAATAAATTAGCAAAAGATTTAAAAAAAAGTTTTGCTTAGTCATTATTGGGTGTTCTGTGTAGATTAATGAGGATTTAAAAAAAAATGTAATACAGTTTTAACTGACAAATTACATCTATCAATCTAAACTGTGTAGCAGACATTTGATGAATGGAAAGAGACATCTGTTACAAAACACCAACAAGTTTAATGACAATCACAGATTGTCAAGCCAAGCCTTCTGTACTGGATAGGCCTACAAGGTAGGGAGGAATGTATGTTCTGTTTGCTGAGATTGACATAGTCTATTTATTGTGGTGTTGAAAACGTAAACCATGATATTAAAGCGCCCGAAGTCGGTACGCTTTGCTGATTGATTGTGTGGTACATTGGCACAGAAATCTGTTGGTGAAAAAAAACGTTATATAGTTTAAATAGGCATAAAAATGTTGAAAATCTCATTTCCCCCTAGCTGGTCATTGTGTGCAGCTGGCTCTGATCATAGTGTAGGCCTAATGAAACAGGCAGGGAGAGTGAGCTCGTCGGTGGTGGTGATCCGCGAAACCTCAACCTTCTGGCTGGTAGCCCTGCGTGGCACCGACTGCGCAACAAAAGCATGCTGGTGTGGTCTATATCCACCTTTATAAACACACGGTTATTATTTGTGGTCGTCAATATTATTTTTTGTTAATTCTATGATGGAGAGGGTGTGCAATTATTTTACACTAGGGAAGGGTCATGTGAAATATATCATTTATGTTGGGATTGCATTTTTTATGACACCTTGAGTTGGTATGGAATAGTTTTTTTGCCTCAATACTGCCTCCCGCTCATGGAGAGTAGAGTGCAGCACGTAAGTAAAATTATATAACAGTTACATACTCCTAGTGTGGAGAGGAGCACCCATTCTGTGTATTCTTGCAGCAACCGAATTGCCCTTTAAGGAAAGAAAATATATATTATATTTTATTATATTATTCTCCATGTGCCAAAGGCAAGGAGTGGAGAGAGCTCTATGTGGCCTTGTGTATGAAGAGGATTAAAGAAAGCAGTATCCCTCCAGCAGTCAACAATTTTGAGACAATATTTTTGTCTTCATCTCTCTCCCCTCTCTTTGAAAACTATGTAATCTTTCCAATAACACTAGAAAGGTTGGGCAGCAAGCGAAGCGCCCTTTGGATTTCTGTCAGCAGAAGCGCGCAGAATATGCATCAAGACCGTTATGACCCCGCATAGCGCGCGCGCCAAAAGTTCACCTAAACACCCGCCTACTTACGGAGTACCGAATTAAATCCTTTCAAAGTTAAAATGATAAAATCTGAATAATATATGTGTCAGAACAATAAGCAAGAAATACAAAACTGAAATGTAGCCAATGCTACAACAGTTTATCCATCGTGGTATTTGAAAGGAAGGGACTGTCCTTTAAGTTTTGCATTGAGCAACAACAGGTGGTAAGCAAAATTTGCCTTTGGTGTCTACATTTAGAAATGAATCGCACTGAAAGACCACTATGTCAATAAATATATTTGTAAACAGTATTCTCAATAATAATCTAACACATAACCATTATCATTTTAAGAATGTAAATAGTTCACCTGTATGAATTTACATGAAACGTTTCCCTATCAAAGAAACTCACCTTTGCTTGATTTAATCCTGTAGGAAAATATACACCTTCTGATGTCCCTCGAATTAAAAGCCAATTATAATCCCATTGAAGCTTCCCACCGGTCCTGGTCACGGCAGTGGACTCCGCACAGAGGGAATGGTCTTGGAGAGCCAGAGGGGCAAGGTGGAGAAAGGGGTTGTAAATCTTGCGGTCCAAAAGCTGCGGCCTGGCACACAGCACGCTCATTCCTCATTTCCGTCAGCCAGTGAGCCATCGTTTGACCCATCCAATGTGTTAAAAATAAAGTAGACGCATCTAGTACATGATCTCTGTGCGCAGGGGACAGACATTCCTGTCATGAGCTGGTGACTTTAAATGGCAGCTATAGACACACTTCTGTGTGGTGGGGTGCGCCCCCTCCCCTCCTCTCACAGCCTGGCTGTCGGTCTGGTCTAATTGGAACACATAACAACCTCCGCCCCCGCCAGAAATGTCACCTCCACTACTCTGCTCCCACCGGGTCCTCATTCAAACAAGCCAGTGCTTCACTCCAGCAAGCTATAGCAGTGTACATACAGTGTAGACGCTCCACTATTTAATGTAATGATTCATTGATTGTGGTCAAATTTAAAACATTGTTGATCATGGCCAACATTGCATACCATACAAATAAATAGGAGGGCGGCAACAATCAACATACACAAGGACATACTGTTGAGTAGGCTAAGTTAATACATCATGGATATATTTAAGTCTAGGGGCTATAGTCAGGAACTGGACAACAGCCCTGCAATTTACAATGAATATACCTCATATTTACACAGCTAAACAAGTGACAAGCTGCAGGTATGTACACATTTTAAAATATGTCAAGTTTATATAGGAAAATAACACACACTCATTTGCATTTCTTTAGGATTAGAATATATAGTTATTAAAATAAACAACATAACAAAACAAAAATAATTATACATATTGACATGGTGTTATACATTCATGTCACATAATAGGCACTTGTAAATATATGGATACAAATAAAACTCAGTACAAAAAGGTTGTCAGTCAGCTACTTCATTGTTCTATCCCCGGGGAAACTAGATCTTTCATATCAGTTCCTTCTTCTTTGGTTTCCCCGGGGACCTTCTTACTGTGACACTGTGCAGTACAACAACTAGAGCAAAACTAATGTCCTGAACCGTCAACAAAACACATAATATGGCTTTTTAAAGGTTGGATCTCAAAAACTGTGCATGACTTGCCTGAAGCGTCAACTAATTAACAGATGAATAGGCTTGGTCTATTATTGGCCAACTAATATGTCTTCTCTCTCACCAACACCATTGCGAAACACCTTCCATTATAGCATGGTCAGAGATCTGTTTGTGCTGTCTTGTTAATCAACGTTCAGAGAAAAACCCATTGTTCATTATATCCTCAAGCATATGGTTTACTACATGACTCTATGTGAAATTACCAGTATTGCATATATGCAGGGCTAATAACATTGTCATTGGGAGACAGTAGAAACAAAGTAGTATGGTACATACAAATCTGACTAAGAAACAGATAAGGACCTATAGACTCAGCTTATATGGTTTTGGGGCTATCGTTTACAGTATGTAACTTAGTGTTAGCTTTACAGCTACCCCAAATAAGTGGTTGCATTTTTTTTTCTTCCTTTAGACTACAATTCTTAACCCTTTAAAAGTGCTCACCCTGCTTCTGTTTTTGGTTTTTATTTTTAAAGAAAAAAAGATGAGGGATGGGCCTGGAGAAATGTAACCACTCTAAAAATGCATAGACAGAGCTGTGGATGCAAGGACTGACCATCCGTGATGTCAACATTGTAGTTCTAATCACGTGGTTGAGGCTACACACCGTCTGTCTACATCTACATGGTTTACAGACGTTGGAGTAAAACAAGCTTCTATTTTGGGTTCTTGTCGGGGTACGACAGTTGAACTAAGCTCATGGGGCATTTCTAAGTTATACTCTTCAAGAATCAATTGGTATATAATCATTCATTTGGAAGTCTGAAAATGGATGTGGACACTAAGGATTCTAGCTTTAAGGGTAGTGAGTGGGTAAAGTGTGCTGTGCCTCAGGACTCTACCATAGGATTCAGAGGATAATAATCATGTCATTAAGTGGTCTTTATAGTGGTTAGGACTGAGGCGGAGGCCTGTGAAATGGGAGACAAATCATGTTGTATCATAAATCGGTAATTATGGAAGTAGTACAACTGAGTCTCACGGTACAGATAGATTGAATAGAGGAATGGGCAATAGGAGACATCATTTTGTGTTATATATAAATCGGTGTTATTATGAAACGTTTGGGGAATTGTAAACCTTCAGGAGCCTGGGGTCTCTCTGATCGGAAGTTGCAGTAACGCAGTAGGATCTGTTGAATGGGCCAAATCTAGGAGCCAGCCCCTCAAATCCTCCCTGACAACCAGTCCACACCACTCAAACTTTAGCAAGATACGATTAAGATTGCTAAAAGCATACATATTAAACACAGATCTACAATTAACGATTTTAAACACAAAATACTAAAATATGTACTGACATACATATTTTTATCAAAATAAATGTACATAAAAAAAGCTGCATGATACTTCGTATCACAAAATCAATGTCATCAGTGCTCTTCATAAGGTTAAAATCAAGTAAATAAATTCAGGTGCAAATTGAAAGAGAGAAGTCACAGATCAGATTCCGGACATATGTCTAAGTGCTCACTGTTACATCTGTGGCCTTTAACCTGGGGCCTGTTCATTAAGGCCCACCGTAGCAAAATGTTTTGAAACATAACACGAAAATGATTATTTCTTATTGGACAAGTCCAAATAGCCCCTCACTTTTTCAGTCAGTTTTCTTCAATTTGGTGACTAATGAACACGACCCTGGCCAGCTGTCAGTCTCACAGAGAGAAAAGGGAATCGAGCTCTGCCAGGACTGCAGCCTGTCTCCTTGCCACTGTTCCCAACAGCCTCTGTGGGAAGGATGGAGTGCCAAGGTCGACCTGAAAGACAGGAGGACAAAAAGTGAGCCACGGGAGGGATGGAGAAGAGAAGGGGAGGAAGAAAAGAGAGAGGAAGAGACTCCACATTGACATCATTAAGGAATCATTAAGCATATCTGCATCTGAAGTGCTCTTAAGAACTGTTGATGTAAAACAAGATTGATAAATCATTTTGATGAATTGATTGATAGATTTTTCAGACCACTCTACATTGACATACAGTACACGGATTCCTGTCTCACCTGCAGCAGGTAGATGACCCTGACAACCTCTCGGCCGTGGCGTGTGATTGGCTGAAGGACCCAGGCGCTAGGCAACATCTCCCCTCGGATTGCCTCCACACTGGGCCGAGGGAGAGACTCCTCGAAGACTGACTGCACGGCCAGCACACAAAGGTCATCCTAGGAGAGAGAAGAGGGCACTGAGTTAGGCTTTTTCCTGACCATGTAAAAAAAGGGTGTTATGTAGCCTTTTGCTGCACCTATCCTGTGTATGTGACAATAACATTTAAACTCCTGGCTATAGGGCAGTAAGAATCACTGCCCCTGAAATGAAGATGTTCTCTGTCCCCCTGATTCCACACAGCAAATTCTCCAGTGTTAAATCCACACTGACAGTGTTCAATTGAACACTGGTCAAGTGTCTACACGGGTCCACACTTTTCTGTATTAAATTAACACACTGCTTAGTGCCTTGCCTTTCAAGTGAGAAACCGCTCATCACTATATTTGTTAGTGACAGAGACATCCATTTCCAGTCCTGTGGCCTTCTTCAACTGAGATCCTAAGCTTATTTATGTTATCATGATGTAGAATTCCTATTGGAATCGAGCCAGAGTGGGGATATTCAGCAATTAAAATTTTTATTCACCCACAACCTGCATTCAGAATTACCTTAAGCATCTAAACTGGAACATCCATTTCAGTAACAGGTGCAATAAGTCCAAGTAAAAGATTGGATAAGTTTAGAAAAATATATTTATATTTGAGTAGCATAAGATTAATTAATAAATGTAGAGTACATGCAAAAACATAGATATTGGAGAAAAAAAAACGATTTAAAAAAATGTACCTGCAACAGAATGCTGGGAAATATGATAATGATGGGCAAGGTTTTTGTTTAACACTGGTTATTACCACCAACACTTATGTTCTTTTACACCAATGGGTGTTAATTGAACACTTAAGAGAGTTAATTTAACACCTGAATCAACTCTAGAAATGTTACACTGAAAAATCAACACTAGGTAACACTGGCCAATTTGCTCTGCAGTTAAACATTTAAAACAATTATTGGTAAGAAAGAGCAGTTGGGACTTGGAAGTCAAGTGGTCCATTAAGTGTGTAGCTTCTGACCTGTGACCTCTGACCCTACTGACCTGTCGTGACTGGGTGCTGATGCAGCAGAAGTCTCTGGGCTGTTTGAGGTGGCAGCAGGACGGGTCTGTCAACAGGTACACTGAGGAGAAACACATGGAAAAGCATGAGGAAAATTACAATTGGATTCTGAATTTCACTTTACTTCCTGGAAGGAATTTGTCTGAACGGAAACGGAATGACTCCGACATGGAAAGATGGTGCTTTTGCCAAAACGCCTGTTTTAACATGGGCAGCAGCATTAAAGGCTTTCACCATTTTCAAATAGAGAATTGACCTCAACCCTGCTATACTCCAGCCAGCAGACTCACCCAGCTGAGTGCTGTCATCTAGTGGCCGTGTCCGGGCTGAGTGGATAGCCTTGTGGTACAGGTGGGTCTTGGAGTGGTCTCGGACCATGCTCCACAGGCTGGCCAGGGGCCTCTCTAGCTCCACCGCCCCCAGGAAGGAGTGCACTGACGGACTAGAGGAGGGCTTGTAGAAGGCCTGGACACCTCGCTCTAGCCCCTGGTACCTGAGAGAGAGAGGACAGGGAGGTAGTTAAAACATAGTATCTCATTTCTGTGTACCTACAGTCGCATATAACATGTTTTGCTGACACTTTACTTAAAGCCTGCAGGTGTGCTTGCTGATGCTTTATAACTTAAGGGTGTATGAGCATTTGTCATGTGTTATAATATGGGTTATGCGGAGTGTTAACCATGTGTTCTCTCAGAAGTCTTTACAAATGATTATGAAAATGACGGGAGGAGAAACCATAGTGCAACTCACCTCCAACCAGCAGCAGCCTTCCCCCTTACTAGGTTCCCCATGTCACCAGCAGCAGCCAAGCGCACCTGGAGGCACAGGTGAGAACAGCACAGCTGTTTATTCTACACAATGTTCACATAAATAGTGTTGACACGACATAATTACTCAGCTGATGGATTTGGCCAGAGCATGCAGTACATCCACAACAACGGCTGAAGGTTGTGTAACAGGTGGATGGGCGAGGAGGAGAAGCCATAGAAATAGGATGAGCACGTTCTACTTTGAATGGAGAAGCGTCATATTCTACCTCAGCCATAGCGCGGCCAAGCAGACAGGATGTGAGGTCCTGATAGGCTGTAGATAAAGAGGAGGCAGAGCCGAAGGAGGCTGTGCGCGGGCGTAGGCTGGTGGGAGATGACGGTGAGGATGATATCAGAGGGTCAGACCCTGACACACCGGGCTCCAGCCGTACATCTACAGAAGACACAGGAGAAGAAGACACGAATGGCAGTGTTTCCGCTGCAGTCATTTAGCTGTGGCGCTGCGCCACGGCAAAATCCTTAGCACCACACCAAAAAAATAGAATATTTCTGGCGAGGCACACTTTGAAGATGCTGGAACTGTCCACCAGGGGGACTCCAGGCGGAAGATGCAAATGTAGATGCCCCAAAACAAGAAAAACAGTTGAAGCTCCGTTTACTTTTATTTTTTACTTAACACTTATATTTCTTGAAACTGCATTGTTGGTTAAGGGCTTATAAGTAAGCATTTCACTGTAAGGTCTACACCTGTTGTATAACATGTGACAAATATAATGGGATTTGACTTGATAAAGGAATTGATGCCAGGCTGCCAAACAGGCTTTAGACCATCAGAAGTTGGAGAGATGTTGTCTCTGCCTTGTGCATGAAGAAAGCGGCTGTTGGTAATGGTAGTGAGTCACTCAATCCTTACCTTGGGCAGAGAGCCAGGCACGCTGGGTCGTCACACTCTGAGAACCACAGATGGGAGGGCGAGACCTGACCTTCAGCCCATTTATACCGTTATCCGGGACCCCAGTGACCTTGGACCAGACAAAAACCACACAGAGAATTCCTTAGACTCTTTTATTTATTTGTAGTTGATTTAAATAGGGACAAAAACAAACTAGGACTGTCAAAGTTAACAGGTGGGAAGAGGTTGGAAACATGGTTTCCAGGTGGGGAGGGAGGATGCTTGTGTTGTTTTTCAAGTGGCAGCCCACATGTACCGTAAAGTATGAAATATGAAAGGCAAATATTATAACTGAATGTATGAACATATCTGAATTAATATTATTTTGAATGTTATTCCTGTACCCCCCGCCTGAAAAAAATGACAAGCTAAATAAAAAGTTGATCACTAAAAAAAATATTAGTAGCTAGCCTTATCTGCTAACGTTAGCTAGCTACTGTAGCTAACCAAAAAATATGATTTATAATGCCTTGATTCAACTAACTTCCCACAATGACTTTAATCTGAACAGGACATTCATTATTTTTAGGTCCTGTTTTGTTGTAGTTCTCAGGTCAAAAGATTTAAGCAATTGTAGTAGTAGTAGCTTGGGACTAGTTTATGTTGAAGAACATGAATAAGTAGCCCAGGCTAGATCTAATATCTGTATTATATTTTACATGAACTCAGACCTGGTTGATCTGTTGTTATTGTCTTCTGTGGAAATAATTATGATTTTTTTGGGAAGAATCTACACACAATACCACATAATGACAGAGCAAAAACAGATTTTTAGAAATGTTTGCAAATGTATTAAAAATACAATTCTGAAATATCACATTTACATACAGTACCAGTCAAACGTTTGGACACACCTACTCATTCCAGGGTATTTCTTTATTCAGACTATTTTCTACATTGTAGAATAATAGTGAAGACATCAAAACTATGAAATAACACATATGGAATCATGTAGTAACCAAAAAGGTGTTAAACAAATCTAAATATATTTTATATTTTGAGATTCTTCAAAGTAGACACCCTTTGCCCTGATGACAGCTTTGCACACTCTTGGCATTCTCTCAACCAGCTTAATGAGCTAGTCACCTGGAATGCTTGAAGGAGTTGCCACATATGCTGAGCACTTTTCTGCTTTTCCTTCACTCTGCGGTCCAACTCATCTCAAACCCTCTCAATTGGGTTGAGATTGGGTGATTGTGGAGGCCAGGTCATCTGATGCAGCACTCCATCACTCTCCTTCTTGGTCAAATAGCTCTTACACAGCCTGGAGGTGTGTTTTGGGTCATTGACATGTTGAAAAAACAAATGATAGTCCCACTAAGTGCAAACCAGATGGGATGGCGTATTGCTGCAGAATGCTGTGGTAGCCATACTGCTTAAGTGTGCCTTGAATTCTAAATAAATCACAGACAGTGTCACGAGCAAAGTGTTACACCATCACACCTCCTCCTCCATGCTTCACGGTGGGAGCCACACATGCAGAGATCATCCGTTCACGTACTCTGCGTCTCACAAAGACACGACGGTTGGAACCAAAAATCTCACATTTTGAATCATCAAACCAAAAGACAGATTTTCATTGGTCTAATGTCCATTGCACGTGTTTCTTGGCCCAAGCAAGTCCCTTCTTCTTATTGGTGTCCTTTAGTAGTGGCTTCTTTGCAGCAATTCGACCATGAAGGCCTGATTCACACAATCTCCTCTGAACAGTTGATGTTGAGATGTGTCTGTTACTTGAATTCTGTGAAGCATTTATTTGGGCTGCAAACTGAAGTGCAGTTAATTGCCGATTTCTGAGGCTGGTAACTCTAAAGAACTTATCCTCCACAGCAGAGGTAACTCTGGGTCTTCCTTTCCAGTGGCGGTCCTCATGAGCGCCAGTTTCATCATAGCGAATGATGGTTTTTGCGACTGCACTTGAAATCTCTTGACATTTTCTGGATTGTTGTTTCTCTTTGCTTATTTGAGCTGTTCTTGCCATAATATGGACTTGGTCTTTTACCAACTCTACCTTGTCACAACACAACTGATTGGCTGAAACTTTTACCAAATAGGGCTATTTTCTGTGTGCCACCATTACCTTGTCACAACACAGCTGATTGGCTCAAACACATTAAGAAGGAAATCAATTCCACCAATTACCTTTTAAAAAGGCACACCTGTTAATTGAAATGCATTCCAGGTGACTACTTCATGAAGCTGGTTGAGATAATGCTAAGGGTGTACAAAGCTGTCATCAAGGCAAAGGGTGGCTACTTTGAAGAATCTCAAATATAAAATATATTTAGATGTGTTAAACACGTTTTTGGTTACTACATGATTCCATACGTGTTATTTCATAGTTTAAATGTCTTCACTATTCTTCTACAATGTAGAAAATAGTCTAAATAAAAACCCTGGAATGAGTAGGTGTGTCCAAACATTTGACTGGTAATGTATGTTACAATGCAGCTTTACTGTGTTGGAATGATGTCAGCGTACTCCAAAAACAGAATGATGTGGGTGAATACCGGTCATTAAAAATATTCATGCGAGGTGTCCACTGATTAGCCAGCTAATCCTCCTCAGGAGGATGACATCATCCTCTATGAGAAAATAGCAAGCCTTTTTTAAACAGTCTGTTTCAGATACGGGTTTGAAGTGGGGGGGGGGGGTTTCCCTCCAATTTATGCTTTGGCCATAAGTATAGATTGTGTCAACAGCAATATTTGCGTCTGAGTTAACAGAATATGAACTTTTAAAAAGTGAGATTTTCACTGGACAGTTACTTTAAGTTTGGTTTACAGTAGGTCTACTGTTAGGCTTTACTTCGTACCATTTCGTTTTTCAGGGACAGTGCACATGAATCAACATAACTGTAAGTGTGCCCATTTTGGGCATAAAAAAAGCAACAAAAAATTTCTTCAAAAACTAGTACAGTACCTCCTGTGTCAGTGAGGGTCTACTGCCGTCCCTCAGCTGAGCTGTGTTGCCACTGTTGTAGCCAGAGGTTGGTCCAGAGGATAGGCTCAGACTCGACCCAGTGCATAATGTACTGCTGCTGACTCTGGTCCGATACCGCAAGTCATCCTAAATGTGAATGAATAATCAGTAGACAGAGAAGAAGAAAAATAGATGTTTTAGGAAAACAGCATAGATCAGGGGACAGCACACACTACATATACAAAATGATGTGGACACCCCTTCAAATTAGTGAATTCGGCTATTTCAGCCACACCCGTTGCTGACAGGTGTATAAAATCGAGCACACAGCCATGCAATCTCCATTGACAAACATTGGCAGTAGAATGGTCTTATTGGAGAGCGCAGTGACTTTCAACGTGGCTCCGTCATATGATGCCACCTTTCCAAAAGGTCAGTTCGTCAAATGTCTGCCCTGCTAGAGCTGCCCCGGTCAACTGTAAGTGCTGTTATTGTGAAGTGGGAATCTCTAGGAGCAACAGCGGCTCAGCGCACAGAACGGGAAGCGTGTAAAAATTGTCTGTCCTCGGTTGCTACACTCACTACCGAGTTCCAAACTGCATCTGGAAGCAACGTCAGCACAAGAACTGTTCATCGGGTGCTTCATGAAATGGGTTTCCATGGCTGAGCTCCTAGAGCTCACACAAGCCTAAGATCACCATGTGCAATGCCAAGCTTTGGCTGGAGTGGTGTAAAGCTTGTCGCCATTGGACTCTGGAGCAGTGGAAATGCATTCTCTGGAGGGATGATTCACGCTTCACAATTTGGCGGATGGCAGGAGTTTGGTGGATGGCAGGAGAATGCTACTTGCCTGAATGCATAGTGCCAACTGTAAAGTTTGATGGAGTGAGAATAATGGTCTGGGGCTGTTTTTCATGGTTCAGGCTAGACCCCTTAGTTCCAGTGAAGCGAAATCATAATTGTACAGCATAAAATGACATTCTAGATGATTCTGTGCTTCAAACTTTGTGGCAACAGTTTGGGGAAGGCCCTTTCCTGTTTCAGCATTACAATGCCCTTGTGCACAAAACGAGGTCCATACAGAAATGGTTTGTCGATATCGGTGTGAAAGAAATTGTCTGGCCTGCACAGAGCCCTGACCTCAACCCCATCGAACACCTTTGGAGATGAATTGGAACGCCGACTGCAAGCGAGACCTAATCGCCCAACATCAGTGCCCGACCTCACTAATCTTGTTGTGGCTGAATGGAAGCAAGTCCCCGCAGCAATGTTCCAACATTTAGTGGAAAGCCTTATCCAGAAGAGTGGAGGCTGTTATAGCAGCAAAGTGGGGACCAACCCCATATTAATGCCCATGATTTAGGAATGAAACGTTCGATGAGCAGGTGTCCACATCATTCTGGTCATGTCGTGTAAGTCTTTTGATATAAGGGGAGATCTTGTCATGAAAAAGAGCTCCACCTTCTAATCAATTGTATTGGAGGTGAGGGCCCTCGGAGTGTGGTGTCAGGAAAATAACCTCACACTCAACGTCAACAAAACTAAGGAGATGATTGTGGACTTCAGGAAACAGCAGAGGGAACACCCCCCTATCCACATCGATGGAACAGTAGTGGAGAGGGTAGCAAGTTTTAAGTTCCTCGGCATACACATCACAGACAAACTGAATTGGTCCACTCACACAGACAGCATCGTGAAGAAGGCGCAGCAGCGCCTCTTCAACCTCAGGAGGCTGAAGAAATTCGGCTTGTCACCAAAAGCACTCAGAAACTTCTACAGATGCACAATCGAGAGCATCCTGACGGGCTATATCACCGCCTGGTATGGCAACTGCACCGCCCTCAACCGTAAGGCTCTCCAGAGGGTAGTGAGGTCTGCACAACGCATAACCGGGGGCAAACTACCTGCCCTCCAGGACACCTACACCACCCGATGCTACAGGAAGGCCATAAAGATCATCAAGGACATCAACCACCCGAGCCACTGCCTGTTCACCCCGCTGTCATCCAGAAGGCGAGGTCAGTACAGGTGCATCAAAGCTGGGACCGAGAGACTGAAAAACAGCTTCTATCTCAAGGCCATCAGACTGTTAAACAGCCACCACTAACATTGAGTGGCTGCTGCCAACACACTGTCAATGACACTGACTCAACTCCAGCCACTTTAATAATGGGAATTGATGGGAAATGATGTAAATACAGTGCCTTGCGAAAGTATTCGGCCCCCTTGAACTTTGCGACCTTTTGCCACATTTCAGGCTTCAAACATAAAGATATAAAACTGTATTTTTTTGTGAAGAATCAACAACAAGTGGGACACAATCATGAAGTGGAACGACATTTACTGGATATTTCAAACTTTTTTAACAAATCAAAAACTGAAAAATTGGGCGTGCAAAATTATTCAGCCCCTTTACTTTCAGTGCAGCAAACTCTCTCCAGAAGTTCAGTGAGGATCTCTGAATGATCCAATGTTGACCTAAATGACTAATGATGATAAATACAATCCACCTGTGTGTAATCAAGTCTCCGTATAAATGCACCTGCACTGTGATAGTCTCAGAGGTCCGTTAAAAGCGCAGAGACCATCATGAAGAACAAGGAACACACCAGGCAGGTCCGAGATACTGTTGTGAAGAAGTTTAAAGCCGGATTTGGATACAAAAAGATTTCCCAAGCTTTAAACATCCCAAGGAGCACTGTGCAAGCGATAATATTGAAACGGAAGGAGTATCAGACCACTGCAAATCTACCAAGACCTGGCCGTCCCTCTAAACTTTCAGCTCATGCAAGGAGAAGACTGATCAGAGATGCAGCCAAGAGGCCCATGATCACTCTGGATGAACTGCAGAGATCTACAGCTGAGGTGGGAGACTCTGTCCATAGGACAACAATCAGTCGTATATTGCACAAATCTGGCCTTTATGGAAGAGTGGCAAGAAGAAAGCCATTTCTTAAAGATATCCATAAAAAGTGTCGTTTAAAGTTTGCCACAAGCCACCTGGGAGACACACCAAACATGTGGAAGAAGGTGCTCTGGTCAGATGAAACCAAAATTGAACTTTTTTGCAACAATGCAAAACGTTATGTTTGGCGTAAAAGCAACACAGCTCATCACCCTGAACACGCCATCCCCACTGTCAAACATGGTGGTGGCAGCATCATGGTTTGGGCCTGCTTTTCTTCAGCAGGGACAGGGAAGATGGTTAAAATTGATGGGAAGATGGATGGAGCCAAATACAGGACCATTCTGGAAGAAAACCTGATGGAGTCTGCAAAAGACCTGAGACTGGGACGGAGATTTGTCTTCCAACAAGACAATGATCCAAAACATAAAGCAAAATCTACAATGGAATGGTTAAAAAATAAACATATCCAGGTCTTAGAATGGCCAAGTCAAAGTCCAGACCTGAATCCAATTGAGAATCTGTGGAAAGAACAGAAAACTGCTGTTCACAAATGCTCTCCATCCAACCTCACTGAGCTCGAGCTGTTTTGCAAGGAGGAATGGGAAAAATGTCAGTCTCTCGATGTGCAAAACTGATAGAGACATACCCCAAGCGACTTACAGCTGTAATCGCAGCAAAAGGTGGCACTACAAAGTATTAACTTAAGGGGGCTGAATAATTTTGCACGCCCAATTTTTCAGTTTTTGATTTGTTAAAAAAGTTTGAAATATCCAATAAATGTCGTTCCACTTCATGATTGTGTCCCACTTGTTGTTGATTCTTCACAAAAAAATACAGTTTTATATCTTTATGTTTGAAACCTGAAATGTGGCAAAAGGTCGCAAAGTTCAAGGGGGCCGAATACTTTCGCAAGGCACTGTATATCACTAGCCACTTTAAACAATGCTACCTTATATAATGTTACTTACCCTACATTATTCATCTCATATGCATACGTATATACTGTACTCTATCATCGACTGCATCCTTATGTAATACATGTATCACTAGCCACTTTAACTATGCCACTTTGTTTACATACTCATCTCATATGTTATACTGTACTCGATATCATCTACTGTATCTTGCCTATGCTGCTCTGTACCATCACTCATTCATATATCCTTATGTACATATTCTTTATCCCCTTACACTGTGTATAAGACAGTAGTTTTTTGGAATTGTTAGTTAGATTACTTGTTCGTTATTACTGCATTGTCGGAACTAGAAGCACAAGCATTTCGCTACACTCGCATTAACATCTGTTAACCATGTGTATGTGACAAATAAAATTTGATTTGATTTGATGGATATATCCCTTTAACCGTCTCTCATTGAAAAACATTGAAACAATTATTTCACCTTAAATTCCTATTACTAACAACTCAAATATGAGTTCAGGTGAGCCTTCACTTCTTTTATTATTATTTGATTGCACTTAGCTTGTATTTATTTATAGCCTAGTGGCTCATTGAGATAAAACAATTTATAATGATAATGTTTCAAGGTAAATGGCAAATTCTAGCACAAAATAAAAAATATAAAAAGTGTGTCTCGTTAATCAATAGGCCACGTTAAAATATACCTGGGTGATATTTGGATGTCTGTGAATCAGGAGACACAGAGACACCAAAAAAAATCAAGGCAACACCCATTATAGAAACGAGGACAGTGAAAAATCAGCGTTTCGCCCCTTTGGATTCGCATTGTCTAAGGAGTAGAGCCAGAATGCTTTCTTTATTTCAGCTTCCATACGATATCACCTCCTCTTGCTGAAATTTGAACATGATCAATAAGAAATCAATCTCTGCCTTTTTTGTAGAGATTTATTTTACATCTAATTAGAACTTTTGAAAGCTTTTCTTGGTAAACCATTCTCGTACCTCAAATAAGAACTTCCAATCCATTTTTTTCCCCCAACTTGATGTTTATTTTGGCAATAACAGAGTTCCACCAGGCGGTTTTTATGTCAAACGAAGGTCATAAAATTTGCATTGTTAAATAAGGACTGATGTCAAATGTTTACAAATTATGATAATTTTGTATGTCCAAACATTAATATTCAAATAAAATCCAATGTTATTTGTCACATGCACCGAATACAACAGGTGTAGACCTTGCAGTGAAATGCTGACTTATAAGCCCTAACCAACAATGCAGTTGTACCTTACATTTTTAAATATCAATTCATGTCTTTTCACGTAGTGTATAGTGCAATGTTCCTCAAAATAGTTTTTCTTAAATTTCAAATGATCCAGTATCTTCCGCCATCTTCAGACTACATGTTGTAATAATATATGACAAAGTGCAGTTTTTCATTACTATAATAGGCATTGTTTTATAGGCGACCTTAAGTCGGAATATTGATTAATTGACTCCATGAAATGTGGATTAACCAATTTATGTCGCCTAATATAATGTGTTGTCAGCAATTCAATCACACCTTTTACCAAAATAAATGTACCTAATTCTTAGTCCACCGTCCTTTTTTCGCCGCATTTGAACTATTATTTTCATATTCCTACTCTTCAAGGTCTCTACTAACAGGAATGGTGCACTTTTAATCCCTGACCAGGGAATCATGTTCCCTCCGAGTCCATTGTCAATGGATTCGGAGGGAGGTGACCGAAAGGTTTTATTATAGAATTAATGGAGAAAATATGCTGAATACATCTTGAGGCTATCGACTAACTATGGAGTGTGAAACTAGGACTTCCTGCTGGGACTAACCTTGACCACCTGAGACAGAGCCTGTTGCTGGAGACGTCTCTTCTCCTGCTCTGTCCTCTCGCGGAGCCGTTCCCTTGCATGCGCTATTTCCGTCCTGGCCTCCTCACGGGCACGGCCGTAGTCACGCAGCAGCTGCTCGATCTCAGAGGGATAATGACCCTCTACTCTGGGTGGATCTGGGATCCTGGGGAAAGACAGATTTACAATCAATCAATTGATAAATTAATCCACAGATATAACCCTCTTTACAACAGAGACTAAATAATCTGACATTGAAAACTGTTGAGCAATTTAGCACAAAAATATTATTTGGTCTGGATCCTGTCTTACCTACTGCCCTCCATTTCTTCTTGGCGGAGATGTTGGAGGCACTCTCTGCGTTGGCTAGGCAAGGTTGAAACCCTGGAGGAGGATATGGCTTTTTGAGGAGGGGATCGGAAGTGAGAAGGCGATCGGGATTGAGGAGGGGAATGGGGGTAGTTATGTTTGCTGGGGCTGAGGCTGCGAGCCCGACGACAGTTCTGAAGCCGAGTGTCCCTCTCCTGCCTCAAACCCTCGATGCTGCTCCGGTGCCTGAAACAAGAGGAGCATAGAGAAGAAATGTACATTTAAAAAAACAACCATTTTATAGCTATCTAATTACATCATAATATCAAGACAATCACATACATAAGGCCTTTTTCTTCCTTAATCACATACATAGGGCCATTTATAGCCTTACCGTTCATAGAGCTGCTGTTTAGTAGGGACAGTGGATGGTTCCTCCTCCTTGGTTCCTCCAGAAGTTAGGATCTTCAACAGCATGTCTGTCTCTCCCAGACCGTAGTGTAGCTTTGCTTCAGTCAGCTCCACGGTCAGCTGATGAGGGTTCATGTTCAGTTGGACTGTAGCCATGACCTGCTCTCGCTCCATACGCAGCCTCTCTATCTCCCTCGTCTTCCTGATCTTCTGGAACGTGGACTCTGGACTCAGACTGGACCACTCTGGCTGGTTCCTCTGTGCTTTGTGACCAGTGGGTAGATATATGGCTGGTTTCATTGAACTACTAATCTGTCCTCTGTCAGATGGATGCTGGCTGATACCGGACCAGTTGGTAAACTTGTTGTGCACCGGTAGGTCCTCAGGGAGACACTGGCAATCTCGCTGCTGTGGTGAGTGTTGGAAGTTGGAAGTGTGGGTGACTGGGTTGATGTTCACAAGGACGTCTGTGTTGCACTCACTTGGGGCCAATGACACCATGTCATCCTCCTGAACCTGGACGGTGTCGTCACTGAGAGGGGAATGATCATAAGCACCACTGAAGCACTCTACTGGGCCCTCTGAGGGTCGACAGTGGTGGTAGTCTATTGAATGTCTCCTGTGGCTTAGTTGATCTCCAAAAGAAGAGATGGATTTCTCCTCCTTTTTGGACACATCCGTCTGCCTGAAGGTGAGAGAGGTGTGGTTCAGTAAAGTGACTCCATTACTGCTTAGAACAGAAGGAAGAGAACATCTTGGACTTTGGCTGGTTTTGTGCCACGTGCCCATTTCCCCTTCTTCTTCGTGGCTGACAATTCTGGTTTCATTGTGGATGTATTTATCAATGGACGAACTAAGACTTTCTGAGCATCCATCAGACCTTTTTGGGCTTGAATTGCTGAGGGCACTCACGTTCTCGAGAGATATTGGTCCAGTTGATTTTAGGGTGGACATATCACAAGGCTTCTCACACAGATGAAGGGAGTCATGTCCTGATAGCTTATCATTCTTTGTGAAAGATACGCATGTTTTCTGTTCGCTGAAATTTAAACAAGGTGTTGACTGGCACTCTTTTCGGGGCGAAATGTGTTCTTTACTTCTATTTTGCATCTCAAACTTCTGTTGTTCTTTGAGACTCTGTAAAGATGTTCTACTGCTCTGGTTGGAACCAGCCCTAGGACTTACAGTGAGAATGGGTGAGCATGCGCGATCTGTGGAGCTCGCTTGTTTTATACAGCCTATTCCCGGGTCACTCCTTCTCAAGATGTTACGGCTTTCTGGTCTGAGTATTTCTGACAAATTATTGCAGACTTCAGAGACTCCCAAGCTTTTGGAGAAGGACATTCTCTCAGGTTTGCAGTCCTCATTGCTTCTACAATGAATGGCAGGATTTGAATGGCTGTGACATTGGACAACAGTCTCCAGAGAAGGCACTTTGTGAGGGACACTCTCTGGTTCCAAGATATATCTTTGGTTAACAGTGGAGCCATTGAGTCGCAGGTCAGGAATGCTCTGAATCCTATCATCTGGCCTGTTCTTGAGTTGATGTTGAAGGGGGAGCTCTTTCTCTTGTGACACATTAAGAACTTCTGAGCCAATCACTTTGACTATCACATTAACTTCATGAGCTTTGGACCTCTCCGTGGACAGAGTTTGGTGGATAAACATTTTGTCTTGAATGGTTGTTGAAGTCCTTTCAGTCTGGATCCCAATATCTACTGCAGTTTGTGTTGAGCAGTCTCTCTTGGTCCAATCTCTGGAGGAGTACAGATGAGATGAATATTTAACATTTCTTATCGGACTATGTCTGAGGCTATCGCCAGACCTCATACCCTGAACATTTCCCAGAAGATCGGAAGTGTTGTGTATCAGCTGAGAGAGATGCTCAGACATGTTTTGAAGGCTGGCCCATGTGGTGGTCTTTCTACTGGCCTCTGTATTCTTCTGCAACACTGGTACCTGAGTGCTGCTCAGTCTGTGATGGTTGTTTCTACTCTGTAAATCACTATGGTTGATCGTTGTCTTAGTCATGGTTTCTTGAGTCATGGTTGTCTGGGTGCTGTGGTCACATGTGGTGTGTGTTTCAGGACTCTGAAACCCCTTAGACTGAGACTCCTGCTCTGAGGAGTAGACCAACATGATCTCATCTACCTGGCCAGAGCTGTTACCAGGATCTCCAGATACATCATGGCAAGAAGAAGAGTTACAACTCATGGTCCGGATCAGTGGTTGATTGTGATCGTCAATACTAGAGGCTTGGTTAGTACATCCTTTCAGATGGGCTTTGGGGGACGTTTGACCTTTTAAATCTTCTTCCATGCTGCTCAGGGTGCTGGAGAGTCCCTTGTTGTTGGCGTAAGTGCTCAGGTGGGAGTTGAAAGGAGAGTTTTGTACGTTTAAACCGTTGTCGACACTGCAGCATCTAGTGATGCGTTTGTCAGTGGAATCCAGCATGGGGGATTTGCAAGATATGTCAGCAGCACTTCCAAACACCTGGTTCTTGTAGCACCTTTGGTTTGGCTCTTCTTCTTGCCATTGGTGAACAAAGGGATTGACATCACTGGAGGCAAAATGCATTGGCGAATCCTGAGGCTTTGGTGTGTAGTGTGACATCTTATTTTCTTTAATACTGGAAGCCATGATTTTCTCCCGAATGGTCCTTTTCTCCATTGCAAGAGTATGTGCTGATTGTCCATTGAGGCTGTGTTCTTTCTTACCCAAACTGATGCCAACTCCAGCTTTATCGTCATATTCACCCGGGGTCGGGACAGTACAAGCTTCCATATTGTGATTGTCTTTTGACTGTGGTGATTGTCTTTTCACTGGAGGAATTGCTGCACCATTGCATTGACTGACCTCTAATTTCCCATGAGTTTGAGATTCAGGCTTCATTCTTGTTGATGAAGATCTGCTTCGATGCAACCTGGGAATTATTTTCTGTTCTTCGTCTGAGGAAGACTTGAGTGTGGAGTCAGAGGATGAGCTAGGAGGTGCCTGGACTTTGGACCTTCTGAACCTCTTGGACGTTCCCTTTTTGCAATGAACAACACTACTACCACTGAACTGATGGGGTTGCCTGAAATTAGATGTTTTGTTATTTCCCTTTCTGGACATGATATCTCCGCAAATGTCACCCAATATCTTCATATTAGCATCACTACTTCCCTGTGTTATTTGGGATGTAGAAGATCCATTACTATTCATTTCACTTGGTACGTCAAAGGAGGATACAAGAGACTTTGTCCGTGGTTTTTCTGTCATTGACCCCTCTTCAATGTTTGCCATTTGGCAACCTTTGGTATTGTCCGAGGCAAAGTTTCTCACATTGCACTGAGCCTTCAGCCATTTTTCAATATGGCATTTGTTGTGTTTTACACTGGGATGTTTATTTTTAGGATCAGGATCGACGGTTACACAAGTGTTATGAAATGTGTCTACCTGAGTTTCAGATGAGCACTTTGACTGTGGTAGTTCCTTACTGAGATTTGTGGCATAAGGGGTGTCTTTTTGGAACTCTTTTCGGACCTCTTTCTCCTCTAGCTTCTGTGATTCACATAAAATGTCACAGTGAAGACTGACAGTCAGAGTTTTTATAGCATCGACAGACTGTGGATTATTTGAGCGTATTTGACTGTTGTGGTGCTTGTCAGTGTCTTCTGGTGTACGTTGAAGTCTGCCTTTGTTAGAGAATGAATCTACAGCTGCATGCCGATCACGATCCTTTAGATCAAGTTGTCCACCTGCACCTGTTGGGGAGATCAATTTGCATTGGTTCTTGTTTTTGCCTTGAACCTCTGAATCCATTATGATGTCCCTTAAATGTGCAAAGGCCTTATTTGGTGGCGTAGTCACTGAGGACATTGTTCCTTGGCAGTTCTGGAGAGGTTGTAGAGCACTAGGTTTCAGGGTTTGCTGAGGTGAACCAGCCTGGTTGACAGTTTGCTTATCATTATTACCAAGACAGTTAAGATGAGGATGATACTTCTCAGGACCTGTTGGTTTCTTTATGTTGCCCATATGTTGAAAAGGGACATCTCTTTCCAACCTTTTCCCTTGAGAAACTAAGCATTCTTTGGGTATGGTGGAAGTGAAAGTAGACCCTGAAGAATGTCCCATTGGTAGCAGTACAGGTTTGTTGATGTATTCAGGTTGCCCTTGGTTGTTCAATGCCAGACTTAATTTGATCTCACGGCTTTTTACAATGAAAGATGCAGCACCAGAATTTACACTTGCTTGATCATTTGCTGCTATGACAGCACAGCCAGAAGCATCCAGACCCTTGTCAACATCAGTTATTCCATGTTTCAGTTGCACCTCTCTTACTTTCTTTCGAATGCTCTGACTTAACTGGGACTCGGAGGGGATCTTTGTCGTACCGTCTGAATCATTGTCTTTGGTAATAAAACTTGATTGTTTCATGGAAATGAATATGAGGGAAGTAGAGTGTCTAAGAACTTTTTCATGGCTTAGATTTTCCATGTCTGTCATGTTGTCCATCTTCAGCTTCTCAGAACAGATAAGAGACTTTTCTGATGTCGAACAAGAGACAGGATTAATGCTCCTCAGTGGGGCGGCTACTTGATGATTACTAACTATTTGTAGATCCTTTGGGGAATCACATTTGTTAGGATTACTTGTTGGCAAGGCATTAAGGCTTTGACTACTTTGACTCTCTAGTTCACTGTTACTGTTGTCTCCATCCCCATCTATACCTGACATCCTCATATGCTCCTTTACCACCTCTGAGATTCGCTGGTCTATTGGACTACAGTTACTGTCCCCATGGTGAGGTCCCCATCTACCATTTTCTACATCTCTTCTCTTGCCATCTGAGATCAGCTTTTCACCCTGCCTTTGAACTTCTATTTCTTCACCTTGATTTACTTCTCTTGTCTTTATAATAACTTCACTCTCTCCGAAAGGAGTGCCTTTATGGCCATCTGTTTCAATGGTTTTATGGTCACATGGGGAGAAATGTTCTTGGGATATGTGCACAGACACTGACATTGCTGAGGTATCTCGTTGGAAGTTATCTTCATTGCAGCCCAGATTTAGTTTAAATGAATCAACTGCAAATGAAGTTTGTTTGTCTTTTAATTCACTAGTGTTATTTTTGTCATCTGACCAAATAACTTCCTGGCTGTTCTTGACAGTGGAGAATGTACAAAAATCCCCTTCATTGCTCCTCTTTGGAATTTTCAAGCTGCCAATGAAACTGTCCTGCAGGACTTTGTTCCTCTTTCTGGGATTTTTACAAGATGCTTTGAAAGACTCCTGCTCTGGTGACAAACAATTCTGCTCTGTGACTTTGGCTCCAAGATTTTGCAGCAATTTAAACTCACTTTTAATTGATGTGTCTTTGGTATTGCTAGCTTCACAAAACTCCTCCACTCTGACTTCTTCCATGTCTCCATCTACATTGAATAGGTCATTATCTCCAGAAGGATTCTTTGGGACACTTTCAATGTCCAATGTTTCGTTCAACATGCCGCCTTCAGGTTTAGGTAATGTTTCCTGCTGCATCTGATGCCCATGGAACATTGCAGCCTCCAATGTTGACGGGATGCATTGAGTCTTATAGTCAATGGTTGGAGAAAATGCTGATCTATGCGAAGGAATCTCTGATGAGACATCTCCATTTTGATTGTTGCAAAAGCCTGGATCATCAATAGACACCTTCAGCAAACCTTCTGTACTGACTGTCTGCCTTTTAAGATAGTCTTCGCAACATACTGGCTCCTGAATCAATGGTATCATTATATGTGGCGCTGTCGTTTGGAGGAGCTGAGAATTATGTAAATTCAAAGTATCAGTTGTCCCCCCTGAAACCCCAAGATTTTGTTCCTCTACTGTGACCTGTTCTCCCTCTGTTCCATCAGTAGATGCGGAGCTATGGGATTCAGTGGATCCAAATACACTCAGAGAGTCAGACAGATCGGCACTGACGGGGCTGGGACAACTGCTGCTGTCCAATGCACCGTGACTAAACACCGTCCTCCTCCTCAACACGGCAGAGTCCCTGGGTATCCTGGGACTATCTGCTGCATCAGTGGAGGACCAGGCGTCCGTAAGCGCTAGTAAACTCTCTGGCTCCCTCACACTACAGCTACTCAGAGAGCGAGGACTGCCGGTCAACATGGCGTGGACGTGCCCAAGCTCTTCACTCAACTTTGATACAGTGTCTCTACACCTGGGTTCTTTCGCTGACTGCTTCTGGTACCGTGATTCCTTTGTCGTGCCGGTTGCTTCATTGACTCCTGTTTTAGGACCGCCATGATGGCTCCAGTAAACCTCTGCAGGCATTTCATTTGGTTTCCCAATGTCTTCGATTTCCTCTCCAGTTTGCTGAATATCTGAAGCCATGCTCATAGTCTTTTCAATCGAAGGATTGAGACCCCTCACCACAGAGTGACTGGGTACTTCCCCAGTCCATCTCTGTGCCAGCCTAGATACAACACGTTTCCCTCTGCTCTCCATGGCGAGTGAGTCCTTTGACATCTGACTGTCTTCGCTCTCTGCTTCGCTCTGGATAGCCTCCTCCTGCCTCAGCTGCTCTGCCAGAGCTGTGGCATAGGCCGAGGACAGGGAGTCCATGGAGAACAAGCTGTCACAGTCTGAGGAGTGGTCACCCTCCCTTTCCTCTTCTCCCTCACTGTCATACTCCTCCCATCCTGCCAGTCCCTGCGGTCTCTGCACCCACCTTAGGATGCTAGTCTGGTTTATCAGAGTCTCTGCACTGTGCCACCGTCTTTGTCTCTGCCTACAATCATGCGAAGGAGTCTTCTGATCAAGATCCTCACATGAGACAGTTGTTTTCATTGTGCATTTCTTTCTGCTCATATTGGCTTCTTCTACACCTCGGTTTTGTTTCCAGTGAAATCGGCTTGCTGTTTTACCAGTGGGCTTGGTCCTTCTACTCAGTCCTGATGGTGGCTTTCTAAACACCCTAGCCAACGCGGTCTTTAATCCAGGGCCGATTGAGTGTGATAAGACCTTCCGGATGGTCTCCAAGCCCTTTCTACCTCCACGGGGAAGGCTCTTCACTGCCTTACATTGAGTCTTCTGAGTCTGACTGCTGGATTTGCTTACTGTAACTGTTGGTTCCTTCACGATGACATTACTGCTTGACTGTAAAGTCCCACCATTTTGTGATTGCGATGGGTTCTGATTGTTCTTGAATGTAAATTCAAGGCCACGTTTTGGAAGCAGTGGTTTCCTCTCGGGTCTTTCACGACATGGTGGCTGAGCTAGAGCCTCCTCCTCGTCCTTCACAGGCAGCTTAAGGTTCTCAGAGGAACTGGTTCTGCTCCTCCACCCCTGCTCCTGACTACTGGGTCCTGTTCCTGAGGAGAATGTGTTGGAGCGACTCCTCGTCCTTTCGCGTGGAAGACATTCGTCAGACACCCACTGTCTTGAGTTGATGGAACCAAATGTCAGTTCAGATGGTCTGTTTCTCTTCAGGAAGTGGCTGTTGGGGAAAACAAAACGGGGGGGTAAAGAAATACATTATCCTTTACACCATGCCTGTGTAATTCCTTTATACTAGTCAAATATTGGCTTGAATAGATATATTTGTGAGAGACTTCATACTGACCTGAAGATTGGGGTGTGTTGGGGGTACAATCGGGACAGAAGGTCCGATGAGAAAGAATGCCTGCGCAAGACAGGTTGAAGTCCTCTGGAACTTGAGGAGGACACTAGTTCAGGGGAAGCAGGGCTCTCTAGACCTGGTGGCAGGGCCTTCTCCAGCCGCTGCAGTTCCCTCTTAGCCTCTAGTAGATGGCGCTTGCGAGCGATCCTCTCCAGCTGGTAGTGAAGTCTTTTGCGTCGAAATCGGGTCTCGGCGCGCCGCAAGGCGTGATATCGTAACAGCTCCTCCTGAACAACCTTCTTCCTGTTTAGAACAACTTTAGAGGGAGGAGCCACTGTTTGACCACACCCTTCCTCAGAACCTTCCGAACCTTCCGTTAGCAGGCTGTCTAGGATGGGAGCTGGAATAGGATCAGTCTGTACACCAAACTCCTGAGTTCCTTTTTCTTCTAACGTTATTGCTGCCAGACGCTGCTTCTCCTGCAGAATCCACTGCTGGACTGTAGACAGAGGAAACAAATGACATGCATAAATTAAATAAGCACTATCTGCACATACAAACTTTAACAACATATTTTTCAGATCCGCTCCCTTACGTATTTTTTTGGGACAGTGAAGCTAAAACTTTTTCTACTCTTTAGCATGTTTTTTTTTTTACCATATGTTTCATATGAGGCGACAGTACATAATGTCACCTTTTATTTAAGGGTATTTTCATACATATCTGTTTTACCATTTAGAAATGAAAGCACTTTATGTATCTATTTCTCACATTTGAAGGTGTCATAAGTATTTTGACAAATTCACTTACACAGGTATGTGTATTAAAGTAGTCAAACGTTGAGTATTCGGTACCAGTATTCCTAACACAATGCCTACATCAACAAGCTTGTGACTCTACAAAGATGTTGGATGCATTTGCATTATGGATTTGTTGTGTTTCACATTATGTTGTGCCCAATATACACCACTGGTAAATAATCTATTGTGTCATTTTGGAGTCACTTTTACTGTAAATAAGAATAGAAGATGTTTCTAAACACTTCTACATTCATGTGGATGCTACCATGATTATGGATAACCATGAATGAATCGTGAATAAAGAGGAGTGAGAAAGTTAGAGGCATAAATATCCCTCCCCCAAGACATGCTAACCTCTCACCATACCCCCCCCCCCCCCCCCAAAAAATGCTAATATTGGTTATGATATTTAAAAGCCTCTAACTTTCTCACTCATCATTATTCACAATTCATTCATTATTATCCGCAATCATGGTAGCATCCACATTAACGTAGAAGTGTTGTGAAACCAAACATTTGATCTTCAAATATGAATCATTTAGGAAAGGGGGATACCTAGTCAGTGGCACAACTGAATGCATTCAACCAAAATGTGTCTTCCGCATTTAACCCAACCCCCCTGAATCAGAGAGGTGCGGCGGGCTGCCTTAATCGACGTCATCGGCGCCCAGGGAGCAGTTGTTGTTGTGGGTTAACTGCCTTGCTCAAGGGCAGAACAACGCTTTTTTCCACCTTTTCCGGCTCGAGAATACGAACCAGCGATGTTTCGGTTACAGGCCGAACACTCTTAACGCTATGCTACCCCCAGCATCCAAAATGCTGGAGTGTGGAGTCAAATCAAAAGTCCTAGCTTCACTGTCCAACTAAATACATAGGGGAATGTATAATGTTCTGTGACAAAAATGCAAAACATGTATCTACATGTAACATCTATTTCTCTTTACATCTCTAATGTATCAAAACATGTCTCTACTGAGAGACAGGTCAAATCCACATTCAAGCTATTCTCTCAAAGTATACTATACATTATGTATTGTACTGAGTACTGTGTGACTCGATGAAGGTGTGCTACTCACTGTCAATGTGTTGTTGTCTCAGATGGGCCTGTTCGCTCTCCAGGTCTCTCTCAGCCCGTCTCTGTTCAGTCTGGATCTCCTGGCGTAAACACTCCACGTACCCCCTTCGCTCCTCCACGTACTTCACCTGGTCCTCTACACACTGCGACTTGCTGGCTAGATCCTCTCCTTCAGCCACACAGTACCCGGTCTGTCCCAGGACCACCTCTCCTCCAAGCCTGTTCACATAGACATAAATACAAATGAGTGAAAAGTAGGGCCAGAACACAGACGTGACCAAATACCAAATAAAAGCTGAATTCATTCCAATGGAATAGAGATAGTTGAAAACAAATCTTCATCGAGCCTACACATTTTCAGTAATCTGTTCAAAGATGCTCTACGACAATTTTACCTCAGCGCAGTAAAGCTTTCGTTAAGGACAGAGATCCCTAAAACACTGAGACCTCTGGCTCCTTGCCTAAGCAGAGTTTTAATGAGAGCTAATGTTGTTAGAGTTTAATGCAGCGTCTCTCCTGTAACCAAGCAACGGCCCAGCCTTGTCTGTAAACAACAAACTATGATTCCACCAAGACACTGATTTAAAAAAATGAGAACACCTTCCCCATGCTGGCCCATGTTGACTCCAATGCTTCCCACAGTTGTGTTAATTGGACCATTCTTGATACATACAGGAAACTGTTGAGCGTGAAAAACCCAGCAACGGTGCAGTTCTTGACTCAACCCGGTGCGCCTGGCACCTACTGTACTACCATACCCCGTTCAAAGGCACTTCAATACCCAGTTCAAAGGCACTTCAATCTTTTGTCTTGCCCATTCACCCTCTGAATGGCACACATACACAATCCACGTCTCAATTGTCTCAAGGCTTAAAAATACTTATTTAACCTGACCCCCCCCCCCCCCCCTTCAGCTTACACTGAATGAAAATGATACAACATGTGACATCAATAAGGGATCATAGCTTTCACCTAAATTCCCCTGGTCAGTCTGTGTCACGTCTATGTACATTGTAAGCACTCTCTCTCTGTCGTTCTGTACACAGAAACATGCATGATGCATTACTAGCCATTAATCCTTTGTACCAGTGGTAGGTTGTACTACATAAAATACATAGAAAAGATGTATTCCATGAGTCTACTATGAGAGCTCAGCAGAATCCTTTCAGCACATAGTGTAGTGTAGTTCAGAAATGCTCCTGGCCTGTGCTTGTCAGTGGGTGCTGGTTAGTTTACATTGAGTGTGTGTGTATGTGTTTGTTTACCTGGGGTCGGAGGTTAAGGATCGAAGGTCACTGTAGCTGCAGTTCAGTGCACCCTCACTGGCCTGTCAAGAAGAGGATGTCGTTAGGTATCATCATCCCCACCACCATCACTATCGTCATCGTCATCATGATCATATTTATGCTCAGGAGTACCCACCCGTCTGCGTTCCCTCAGGACTGCAGCCTCTGCTGGGTGGTTGAACCGGAACTTGTGAACACCTCCAATTGTGATCACTGACCCTGAAGACAGAGAGATGTATACCAAAAAATGTTACACAGTTGTTGGGCCTCCAAGTGCTACTCTACACGCTCCTAGCTGCACAGCTTACTCTGGCACTGTTGTTACTGTAAACTGAAGTGTAACAAGACAGACACTCTTTGACAAGGGATTCAGAAGAGAGTGTTTGAGAACTAGGTGAGGGCCTACCTTGGGCCAGTCTGCAGGGCTCTGTCACCTCCCTGTCGTTGACCATGCAGACACTCCCTGGCAGCGGCCTCAGGGTGACCACCCCAGACTGGTTTTCTATCTCACAGGTGGCGCCGCCCTGGAGGACTGGAGGGGAAAGACATACACTAAGGAACTCCAAAAATCAAACACATTTGAAGTTGCAAATGCTTCTCCAAAAGACATGTACTGCATGCACGAGATCTATCTAATACTCACGTAGGATATATCAATATGACAGAGAACATAGGAGATATCAATATGACAGAGAACATAGGCGATATCAATATGACAGAGAACATAGGAGATATCAATATGACAGAGAACATAGGAGATATCAATATGACAGAGAACATAGGAGATATCAATATGACAGAGAACATAGGAGATATCAATATGACAGAGAACATAGGAGATATCAATATGACAGAGAACATAGGAGATATCAATATGACAGAGAACATAGGAGATATCAATATGACAGAGAACATAGGAGATATCAATATGACAGAGAACATAGGAGATATCAATATGACAGAGAACATAGGAGATATCAATATGACAGAGAACATAGGATATATCAATATGACAGAGAACATAGGAGATATCAATATGACAGAGAACATAGGCGATATCAATATGACAGAGAACATAGGAGATATCAATATGACAGAGAACATAGGCGATATCAATATGACAGAGAACATAGGAGATATCAATATGACAGAGAACATAGGCGATATCAATATGACAGAGAACATAGGAGATATCAATATGACAGAGAACATAGGAGATATCAATATGACAGAGAACATAGGAGATATCAATATGACAGAGAACATAGGCGATATCAATATGACAGAGAACATAGGAGATATCAATATGACAGAGAACATAGGCGATATCAATATGACAGAGAACATAGGAGATATCAATATGACAGAGAACATAGGAGATATCAATATGACAGAGAACATAGGAGATATCAATATGACAGAGAACATAGGAGACATCAATATGACAGAGAACATAGGCGATATCAATATGACAGAGAACATAGGAGACATCAATATGACAGAGAACATAGGCGATATCAATATGACAGAGAACATAGGAGATATCAATATGACAGAGAACATAGGAGATATCAATATGACAGAGAACATAGGAGATATCAATATGACAGAGAACATAGGAGATATCAATATGACAGAGAACATAGGAGATATCAATATGACAGAGAACATAGGAGATATCAATATGACAGATAATAAACCGAGAACATAGGAGATATCAACATGACATCAGCCTACCTATTTGTGGTTCAACCAGTTTGTCCTGAGGTCCAATCGTGGTCACCCCCTCCTACAACAGAGGGTAGTGAAGAGTTCAGGATGACAGAGGGTTTAAAAGGTGGATGGGAGAGAAAAAAACATGTCAACAAAGGCACGGTTGGGTGTGCCTAAAACAAACATTTCATAACAGAACAAATGACTACCACATGACGTTCTACTACACTAAGCATGACTCTCACAGGCCTCAGAGCCCTACACTCAGGAAAACAAGTATTTGTTTACCAAATGCTATCTTGTGGGATAAAAAGGCTAGCTTATATAACTACAGCCCCACTACAGGAGCAGTATGGATTCCAAGGTGGTTTCTGCTCTTTAAATACAGGAAGTGGCATAATCATCGGCCCTACAGCCATTCTAGTCGTTGTCAGAATCAGGATAGGCGTAGGTCCACAGAGCCCGTGCCTCACAACGGGGGGGGGAGAAAAAGAGAGGGGACAGAGTGAAAACGCACCTCGTCTTAACATCGAGCAGTACAAAGAGAGAGAAGGAAGAACAGGGAGGGAGAATCTAGTAGACAAAAAAAAAGAGAAACATTTCAGTCATAGAAAGAAGCAAAAGAAGAAGTGTAGTGCAGAGGTACATGTAGAACGTGAGTTCCGTGGATGTGTGTATGTGCGTGTGCCTGTGCGTGTGTGTGTCTGTGTGCGCGTGTGCTCGCGCGCTTGTGTGCCAGCGTCCATGCGTATGCACGCTCGTACCGTGAGCTGATAGAAGGTGACCCAGGTGCTGAGTACGTCCCGGTCCAGTGTAATAAGGTGTGGTACCAGGGCGTGGATGAGGATATGTGTGGTAGTATCCGAAGGTGTGTATTATATATACCCTGAGGTGATAGAAGGTGACCCCGGTGCTGAGTACGTCCCTGTCCAGTGTAATAAGGTGTGGTACCAGGGCGTGGATGAGGATATGTGTATTAGTATCCGAAGGTGTGTATTATATATACCCTGAGGTGATAGAAGGTGACCCCGGTGCTGAGTACATCCCGATCCAGTGTAATAAGGTGTGGTACCAGGGCGTGGATGAGGATATGTGTGTTAGTATCCGAAGGTGTGTATTATATATACCCTGAGGTGATAGAAGGTGACCCCGGTGCTGAGTACATCCCGGTCCAGTGTAATAAGGTGTGGTAACAGGGAGTGTATGAGAAAACCAGCCCGGTCTCTGTTGATATCCACACTGTACTGTTCCAACAGCTCCTTCTTGTCCCGCCAGCTCTCTGACCAGTCCTTCGTCAGCTGATCCACCTGGAGGAGGGAAGATTAGGGTAAGGCAGAGTGGAGAGGAGTCAGGAGCATAGATTGTATAAAAAGGACAAGATGTGGTAATATTTACTAAAAGTGACGGTACACAGTTCTAGTGGGAAGTCTGATAGATGAGCCTCTCTACCTTTAGTTCGTTCTGTAACACCATGTCGGACAGACTGCCGTCTCGCTCGTCGCTCAAAGAAGGGCTGGGATTCCGCTGCTGTGAAGGAATTACCACAGACATTTTGGTCAATGTCACAAGACAAAGGCAGTAATAAATCGTTTTCCCCCAATAACACCGCTGGTGCATGCGATTATAAATCCTAGTGAAAACCCCGATCCAGTGGAACCAGTACCATCTCGAAGCTGAGCAGCATGCTCTTCAGCCTGTCAATCTCCTCACGTAGCTCTCTGATCAACCTCACACTGGCATCCTGTCGGGAGGCAAGACATGATCCTTTACGATACTCAGACACTAGCACAACCAAACACTCAGAGGCAATGGAATGGCGCAAAGGCAAACGCTACCACTAATATTGTAGCCCCAACCGGTACTCAAACCCAGGTCCCTACGACTGTCAGTCCGACACCTCTATCGTTACGTCGAGAGGTCATAACCTCTTGACAAGGCTTACTAGGTGGTGGACGAAAGGTCGCAGCAACATACAACAGAATGCTCAGAACACTCGCCTCGTTGACGCGTGGCTTGTTGACGATGTTCCTGGCGTGAGCAGCATAGCGCAGGGTGCTGAGAGTCTCGTTGTAGCTTCTGCAGGACGGGGACACGGCTGCAAGACACAGGCAGGGGGGTCAGATATATAGTTGGGATAATAACGCTACAGTACCCTCATTCCAACCACTGACTGGACTCATTCAGCAACAACGGTCTTTCTTCAGTGCTGTCGTATAGACAAACGATTGCCCATCGTAAATTGCCAAATGACTAAATCATAAGTGCAACAAAAGAAAAGGTGATCACTATTTCCACTCCCACTAGTTGACGCAAATGTGCAACGCAATGCCAATATTCCTCACTCACTGGCGATCATGATGGTCTTGGAGTTTCCTCCCAGGCTGTCTTTGAGGAGCCATGTGAGGACAGAGTCCCTGTAGGGGATGAAGCAGTGTCTTCTCCCTCCTCCTCCTCCTCCCCCTCCTCCCCCAGACAGAGAGCTGGTGTGGCTGCCCACAGTGCTGCCTGCATCACCCTCACTGGCCACGCTGTTGATGCTCTGACAACTACTGGACATCTGGGAGTTCTGGGCTGGAAAGGGACAGACGTAGTTCAGGATTGATGTTTTATTGGAGATAGCCGTACACAGGGGAGAGTTAGGTTACAGAGACAGAGAAAGGGAACGAGACAGGGACAGGACAGAGACAGGGACAGGGGCAAAAGATGGGGACAATGAGAGGAAAAGACAAGAGACAAGGACAGGGGACAGGGGGGGAGGATTGGGTTAGGAGTAGGGTAGTCTCACTTGGCTAGTCTTACAGAACAGAAGATAAGTAGGGCACTGGGTCAGTTACGTGAGGCACAGTGCTGTACGGAGAGCACATCTACAAATATCAGCCTGTACGAATGAAAGATGTGCATGTATGTACAGCATGATCTGTGTACTGAAAGCTAAGTGGATTCTGACAAGGAGATGGTAGAACACAGATAGGAAGGCAGTACTTCCCAATAAAAAAGTCCCGTTTAATATTTACCCAGAGCAGAGATGACGATACCCAGGGTCACCAGGGATTTGTTGATGTTGGATCCCTCAGTGAGTCGGTCTCTGCAGTAGTGGGGGTCTGCTCTCTCGCTGTCAGGCAGAGCAACAACAACACACTGGAACATCGCATATTCTAGAGAAACGCAACGCTGGAAATTGTACCATAGCGAAAAGCTACCGTGTGATTAAAAAGAGACTGCCGGGTCAGTGAACCCACAGTCATGGCAGAAGAGATCCACTAGGAGGCAGCTTGCTCATGGATACTGAGACCTGTATCTGGGATGATTAGGCATCTGGGAACACGCAGGGCTAACCTCTTCAACAAACTCACCTGCCAGCCAGGTCTACCAGGTGGATCTTGCTGACGATCTCTGAGGGAAGGTTATTCTCCAGAATAGCCTGCATGGGGACGAATAAACAGACTGGTATAACTACTGTGACTGATGGATCGGCAGGGTCGTGACCTGGGCAAGTGAATCCAAGTGCTGGGATTGGATTGACGCCGGGTTGGGACCTCACCTGGGTGTACTGTATGGTGAAGATGGCATGGGATCTGCTGCTGGCATCGTGGATGTGTGTTGCCGCAGTGATGCGGTTGGCGATGCCCTCCTCCAATAGCTCCACCGCCTGCTTGTAGTCAGACACTACGTGCTGGGACAGGTCTGTGGAGAGGAGAGGAGAGGAGAGGAGAGGAGAGGAGAGGAGAGGAGAGGAGAGGAGAGGAGAGGAGAGGAGAGGAGAGGAGAGGAGAGGAGAGGAGAGGAGAGGAGAGGAGAGGAGAGGAGAGGAGAGGAGAGGAGGAGACAGACAGACAGAAAGCAGTTATCAATACCACCTAAAAATATGCAGAATCATATCAAACAGAATAATAATGTTTAATTGAACAACATTGTCTGAGTTGGCAGTGATGTGCGATTAGGAAGTGATGAGGAACTAAGTTACTACAGTGTGGTTCAGCTGAATCACGTCTGGTGTCTCGCAAAGCCACAAAAACCCTCCAATAGCTTTTAACTTCCCAAGTGATGACGTAACATCCTCCTTTTTCTGCAGTAAACTTAGAAGTCAGTGGTGAGGAAAACATTTTTGCACATTTCTTAGACCAAGAGACCTAATGGTGGTAAGGGGTTGGGGGAACCAGGTAGAGAAAGAGAGAGGAGACTCTGGAGAACCAAACATTATAATCTGGTCTGTGTGTAGAGTAGAGCAATGTGCTTCATGCTGCAACCAGGAAGTGACATCCCTTCCTGTGATGCTCGGGGAGTTTTCCTGATACAGACAATGAGTGGATGTTGGGCTTGAGGGAATAGAGGGAAGAGGGGGAGACGGAGAGAGAGAAAGAGAAGTGATGAAAGAAAAAAGAGAGAGAGTGAGAGAGTAAGAAAGAGAGAGAGAGGCAGAGAGAACGAGAGAGGCAAAGGGAGAGAGAGAGCTAGGGAGGGAGAGGGAGAAAAAGAGAGAGCAAAGTGCAGAGCCTGGGTTCAAGCCGAGATTGCAACTCTGTTATTAATAATCAAAGTTGAGTCCTAAACACAAGGCTAGAAGACTAAGAGGACCACAACATCCCACTAAGACTGACCTCTAAAATAAGCATGCAAACCTTTATCGTTATACTGCTCACCACAGCTACACAACATATCCACTGAGTTGGTGAGTGAATCCTATCCCGCACATACGCATTCCTCCCCACACATTGGATCGGTGTAAATTTGGACTTAATGGGTATTGTATCTACCAACCACTACGGCTTCATGTAGTAGACACTTGTTCCGCCCCCTCACCTTGTACGTAGGGTCCCTTCTCAGGGTGCTCCCTAACCCGTAGGGAGTCTTTCTTCTTCCGTTCTCTGCCTCGCAGCAGGTCACGGACACGCTCATTATAGATCTCCAGAAAGCTGCAGGTGAAGGAGAGTAAAATGCACCATCACAAGGAACTGGCACGACACCTAGATACCAATGTGCGCTCACTGATAGCTGGAGTCAGGCGATCACTCAAGGAGAAATAGGCAAACACACAGCCCCCTCGTACCTGATCTCAACCCTGCTGGAGTTTTGTCCTTCGGGGAAGGTGGCGTCAGATCTGAACAGGCCCTGGAGAGAAAAGATAAACAACCAAATCAATCTGGCGCTGAGTCGTCTTGTGTGATCCACAGAGCAGAAGTAGTACAGCGCTCCTGTGAATAACTTGAATGACCAACTTATTACAGCCGCATGAGGATTTCGGGTACGAGCCCTGGTTCCGCGTGCATAGGAGCGTGCATAGGAGGCAACGTCACGACAACTATATCGGTCCTGGAGATACCAGACAGGTGGAACAGGTCAATAGCCAGAACACTACCTCACGAGACCCTCTAGACTGAATTATGGGACCGATTCCTTACCTGACAAATCCTGGGGGTCAGGCCCATGGAGTCCTGAGAGGAGAGGAGGAGGAGGAGAGCGCAAGGGAGGAAAAGAGAAGAGTCATTCACTTTATTGGTACTGTGCCTCCAAATCAAATCACTGTGCCTCCTTTCAACACACAGCAGAGAACACCAAACGGGGATGTTCCAGATTATATGAGAGGTAACACTGTCCTGACAACACTTTATAAGCGCCGTCGTAATGCATTATACCTGCATAAAGTCAAGCGTTTATAACCCTTCCTCACCTGCGTGCCCATCATGGTGTAGGTCTTGCCGGTGCCAGTCTGCCCGTAGGCAAACAGACAGACGTTGTAGCCCTCTGACGCCCCGGCCAGCACCGACACTCCCAGGTCCTGGAACACCTACAGGAGAGCACACAAACACACAACCAGTATGAAGTAAAGACGACATGGTGTCGGGCGACAAGAAGACAACGGACAAGCAGTGTTTTCTTAAATTCTATGCGTAAAGGTTGACAGTTAAAGGGCAGAGGTGTGGGCGAGAGCAGTTGGCGTCCTCGGTGTGATACATGCTTCTATGGCTGTATTCAGATTAAGTTCAGCCAGACACAACGCTGAGGAACCCAGCCGGTGGCCTCGGTTGTGGCTTCCCTGCAGAGGTGTTCGGGTAAGAAGCAGAGCCAGGGAGGTGCTAAGGAGAACAGAGTCAGGAGGTCAGCTAATACTGAAAGCAAACACCCTGCTAGAGCTAGGAGGAGGGCCGGGAGGCTGGGTGGCAGGGTGGGGGAGTTGAAAGCGAGTCGCCGAGCAGGCAAATAAACCTCTCGAAAGGAGCGTAAGAGCACAGTGTCCCTGAGGAGGTCCCATACCTATAGCCACAGAGCCAGTATGGGCACATTGTTTTCCTTCCTCCCCTCGAGACAGGGAGAGATCAGAGAGAGGGGGTTGAAGGAGTACCCAGGCCTGAGGACATGCTTGACCCCCAACAGCCCAGCCAGCAGGCCCAGACCCAGGTAAACACACCAGCAGCAGCAGGAAGTTGATCCAGAGCCAGACCCCAGACACAGCACATTCTCCTTCATAACCACAACACAGAGGATCCGTGAGGAGGGCCCAGACCCACTGAGAGTTTAGGGAACATTGAGACGGCATGAGGGGAGGAGTTCTCCCACACTGCTCCCCCAGCACAAACAATCACACAGGTTTCAACACAGTTCCACTACTCCCTTAGAAGCTCTCAGCCAACGTAATGACCAACAGAACTGGAGCTATACGTTACTGGAGCTATACGTTACTGGAGCTATACGTTACTGGAGCTATACGTTACTGGAGCTATGCGTTACTGGAGCTATGCGTTACTGGAGCTATACGTTACTGGAGCTATACGTTACTGGAGCTATACGTTACTGGAGCTATACGTTACTGGAGCTATACGTTACTGGAGCTATACGTTACTGGAGCTATACGTTACTGGAGCTATACGTTACTGGAGCTACACGTTACACAAACCCAGAGAAAAGCCCTTGAATGTACACAAAGAGCAGGACAATGTTTTGGTTGGATAAAGCCCTCAATGACCGGGGCGATGTTTTGGTTGGATAAAGCCCTCAATGACCGGGGCAATGTTTTGATTGGATAAAGCCCTCAATGACCGGGGCGATGTTTTGGTTGGATAAAGCCCTCAATGACCGGGGCGATGTTTTGGTTGGATGACTGGATGCCCCTTCTAATATTTTATGAAAGACCACGTAAAGACCCTCCAATAAGATTTGCATAATAACCAAACGGTCAGTTTCAACAAGGTCAACATTTGTTTCCATCAGTAAAGAGGGTCAATATTGACCAGAGAGGTGTAGTCAGCCAGTCAGCCAGTCAGTCAGCAAGCCAGACAGTCAGTCAGCAAGCCAGACAGTCAGTCAGTCAGCGCACATGGAGAACAGCACAGAGGGCACCAGTAGTTTTATGTCTTAACTGCCGTTGACCAAATGCCAACACAGAAACAACGAAACAAGCACACACACACACACACACACACACACACACACACACACACACACACACACACACACAAAGTATCTCAGACGAAAATCAACAGCATCACTACTGCAATGCATCCTGTCTCTCCTAACAGCTAGCAGCAGGCCAACACACGTGAGACACCAGTAGCCTTGTGTCTTATCTAATGGTTATTTCCCCACATGCCAACACAGAAACAGTCAAACAACTACAGCACCCAGTAACCCAATAAAGACATGTGTACATGTCTACGTGCCAACAGGCAAACCCTTACGGCAGTAACAGTCTATCAACGCCACCATAGGATGCCTCAACAGCAGGAGAGAGAAGGAGAGAGGGTACTGGGTAGGCTGTTGTTATCCTACAAAGGAATGCACAACAAACCTATTGCAGTGGGTTTCAACCCACTAATGATTTTATTTTAGATTTTAAAATAACAGTGAGGAGTGTAAATGGTATTTGAAGCTTTTGACAATGCAAAATATTTACAATAACAATAATAGATCACTGCTAAAAATGAACTAAATTTGACCTCCGAGATATTTTATGTTTAAAAAAATCCTTGACTCGTGAATGGTAGTCCTCAAGAGCTTTTGACAGTGATTTTGGTGGCCCCCGTGACGGAACAGGTTGGGAACCGCTGACCTATAAGTTTGATAAGTGCACAGAGGGTGGGAGCACTAGTCTGGTCCCCGATCTGTTTGTGCTGTTTAGCCAACTCCATCATGACCATGATGAACATAGGAGCTGGCAAGACAGCACAAACACATGTAGGACCAGGCTATGGGAGCAGTGGTTGTAAATTCAAAGTGTGTTTGTGTGGAAAGTCAATTAGCAGAGCTAGCAAAAAAAAAAAGAGTATTCATTACGAATGCTGTGCTGTTGTAGTTAGTCTACATGATGTGTTTGGCTGTTGAAGAAGCTAGACTAGTACATTGTGTGTTTGGTTGTAAGTTATGCTGACTGTAGTGCAGTGGAATCCAGAACACCAAGCTATGCCCCCCTGTAACTCTGCTGCTTGAATAGGGGTTCCCCACCCACACCACAAAGGGCCGTGACACTCCTGTCCCCATAGCATTCGTTACGCTGGACTCTTTCTCTCCCTCCCTCCTGTCCCCCTCTCTCCACCTCAATCTTGCGCCCTCTCCCCTCACTCCTGTCCCCCTCTCTCCACCTCAATCTATCTCCCCCCCGCACTACTGTCCCCCCCTCCATCTCTCTCGATAGATCAAACTCTCCTCCCTATCCTCACTAGCAGACAGAATCAATAGTAACCTTGTTAAAGCAGAAACTCTCAGCACACAAAACTCCACATCACCACACTACTGTCAACTCTTAACTCTTTCTATACTGACCTTGAGTATGCACACACCTCACCATTATCACAATGACTTCTACAGGCAGGGAGGTATTCTTATTGAAGATGAATAACACAGGCCCTGACATCATCTGAATCAGTCTATTGTGTCTCATCATTGTCATATAACAATCATTTTGGCAGAGGGCTATCCCTGCTGCGGACGGCATCCCTGAAAGACCACAATAGGCTCTCACTGCTCCAACCTACTTTCGCAGAGCCCTGGCCTGGCGGCACAGCAAACTGGGAGGTATGTGGCCAACAAAGCAGACCTGTGTGGTAAGAGACACAGTGCATTATGGGGCTGCTGACTAACTAATGACTCAAGCAGGTCATAAAGAGAATAGCCAGCCAGCCAGCCAGACCTTGAGTATGCACACACAGCCAGCCAGCCAGCCAGCCAGCCAGCAAGAGTTTGTGTGAGAGTAAATGTGTGTTTGTGTAGGTGTTGCTATGTGTCCAACCGGCCCAGAGGAAACTGTATCTGAATACAATGACTAAAGTCTTGGCGTTTGCTTTCCTTCTCTTGACAAAAACAGAAACAAACACAAACCTGCTTCACAATGAAGGGAGGAAAACAGAATATAGATTCCACTCTGGCAAGGAAACACAGGTCAAAACCATCAGGCCAAACAGGGGGACAGGAAGGGGGAAGCAGTGGGAGACCATGGTGAATCGGAATGGCCGATTATTTAGGGCCGATTTCAAGTTATAACAATCAGAAATGTGTATTTTTGGGTGCAGATTAAAGATTTATTTAACTAGGCAAGTCGGTTAAGAACACATTCTTATTTTCAATGACGGCCTGGGAATGGTGGGTTAACTGCCTTGTTCTGGGGCAGAACGACAGATTTTCACCTTGTCAGCTCGGGGGATCCAATCTTGCAACCTAACAGTTAACTAGTCCAACGCAATAACGACCTGCCTCTTTCTCGTTGCACTCCACAAGGAAACTGCCTGTTACGCGAATGCAGTAAGCCAAGGTAAGTTGCATTAAACCTATCTTATAAAAAACAATCAATCATAATCACTAGTTAACTACACATGGTTGATGATATTACTAGATATTATCTAGCGTGTCCTGCATTGCATATAATCTGACTGAGCATACAAGTATCTAAGTATCTGACTGAGCAGAGGTAGGCAGAGGTAGGCAGAAGCAGGCCCGTAAACATTCATTCAAACAACTCTTTTGTGCGTTTTGCCAGCAGCTCTTCGTTTTGCGTCAAGCATTGAGCTGTTTATGACTTCAAGCCTATCAACTCCCGAGATGAGGCTGGTGTAACCGAAGTGAAATGGCCAGCTAGTTAGCGCGCGCAAATAGCGTTTCAAACGTCACTCGTTCTGAGCCTTCTAGTAGTTGTTTCCCTTGCTCTGCATGGGTAACGCTGCTTCGAGGGTGGCTGTTGTCGTTGTGTTCCTGGTTCGAGCCCAGGGAGGAGCGAGGAGAGGGACGGAAGCTATACTGTTACACTGGCAATACTAAAGTGCCTACAAGAACATCCAATAGTCAAAGGTTAATAAAATACAAATGGGGGGGGGGGGCGTTTAGGTTATGAACGTGTCATGTGTTTCACGGTTTTACAGTGTGTTGGCATGTGTGAGTGCGTATGGGGACAAGGAGAGTCCACTCCAGAAATGGGTCAGTCCAAGCAGAGGTCAGATCTGGAGCGAGCCGACCCAGAATCCCCCTCTCTCAGGACCATGACGTCTTCTGATAAACAAAGGAAGGGCAGATTTTGTCGGCAGCAGATCTGAACCTGGATAACAGCTGTTTATAAGAGCTTGTTTTGAAACGTGGATACTTTTTAGATTGGAAGCCTGTAATGTCTGGAGCGTGTCAATGGAAAGGAAAAACAGAACGGGGGGGGGGGGGGGGGGGATTGGGAGAAGAAGGAGAGAGAAAAAGAGATGGAGGCAGGCAGCTGTAATGGTGCTTATTAATGGTCTCAGTCTACTAATCATTGGCTGTGGTGGACTGACTACAGTGGCCGGGTCTGTTTTCATGTGGCCTGCTCTACACCAGCCCCTGGACTGGAAAACTCCTTACTATACTCTGTCTGTCTGTCTGTCAATGCAAGTGCTCTTCTATGAAGCCACGGCCGAAAAACGTCAGCGCCTCACCACTTTCCAGGTTTGAAGAGACAAATTTTTTTTTTTACTTTCCTACTACTACACACACATTACACATCTCATATAGTAAGGGGGATCCTTGGGCTAAAACAGTGGGCATTGGTTTGGCAATCGGGAAACGTAAAGAAACAGACACAGCAGCCATAATCCAACAGATCCAGGGCCGTATTCACAAAGGAGAGCTGAGCTAGAATCAGGCCCCCCTCTTTCTATGTAATGTTACTCTAAAAAGGCAAAACTGATCCTATATCAGCACTCCTACTTTAAGACTCTTTGTGAATACAGGCCCAGGTCTCACGGTTAGTGCTGCACTCTCGCTAAGACTGGACAGGACAGCTGCATTGGAACTGGAACCTACAACATGGGTCAGTCAGTCCGTTTCAGTCCCACACTTTCCAACTAGGTTGACACCAACACTGCAGCTGGACCCTGAGCAGATATTAGACAAAAGTCTAGCTTTTGTTTAGCCTGAGGAATACATGCTGTTATTGGAGATGGGAGTCGACTAAACTCGACTCCACGATTATGGAGTTGAGCGGATACTAGTGCGGCTACTACCGACGTCACATAAAAGGACGTTTTTAATCAAAAACTACAGATTTCAGAATCCATGTGTAAATGCGGGCTATTTTATCAAAACTTCATTTCGTGTGACGTCGGAGCTCCTGTACGCCCCCACACTAGTCGCCGGCTCAACTCCATCGTAAATTGTGAAGCTGAGTTTAGTCGGCTAACGTGTATCCTAACTTTAGCGAGAGAAGAAGGGTAAGAGGGACAGACAGTGAAGCTGGGGGAGGTGTTGAGGGAGGGGGCAGGAAAAACTAGTGAAACACAGAGAGAGGCAGAACGACGACAGAGAGAGAGAGATAGGGAGGAAGAACATTGGCTGGAGTTCAACAGTGTTCTCATTCATTTGACATACTTTGACAGAATTTGTAGGTCAAATTAGCATATAAGGGCAGGGAGGCGGGAGTGAGGGAAGGGAGACACTGCGGGTTACACAGATAAGCTGTTGGACATTATTCATGCCTGCCTACACATGGGGGGGGGGGGAGAGAGAGAGAGAGGGAGGGGAGAAGAGAGAGAGAGAGAGATGGGAGGATGAGGGAACAGGGATATAGTAAAGCGGAGGGAGAAAACATCGTTTTTTTAGATTGTTTATTCTTTAAATTTGATGGAACCTATATTTAACTAGGCAAGTCAGTTAAGAATAAATTCTCATTTACAATGACGGCCTACACCGGCCAAACCCGGACGACGCTGGGTCAATTGTGCGCCGGCCCTATGGGACTCCCAATCACGGCCGGCTGTGATACGGCCTGGATTCAAACCAGGGTGTCTGTAGTGACGCCTCTAGCACTGAGATGCAGTGCCTTCTACCGCTGCGCCACTCGGGAGCCCTAAAACAGCATAGATAAAGAAGGCATTCAACTTTTCAGTAAACATTTCTAACTCCAACTGTCACTGCAACAACTGACACTGCAACAACTGACACTGCAACAACTGACACTGCAACAACTGACACTGGGGCAAACGCTCGCCCTTAAACATATAAATAAAACACTCACCCATATCTGTTACGACTCTGTTGCTCCTCCCTCTACCGCTTGTTAAAGCAACCAGAGAGAGGGAGCGTTAACGAGAGAAAGAGAAAGAGGGAAATAGCCGTGTTAATGGCAGGGTCCAGGGAATGAGAATGTTTAAGCACCCAGAACCCTCTCTGGCCGAAAGGTTTTAATGACAGGGAAAGAAAACAGAGAAGGGGAAGGTGGACAGGGAATGGCTTCCCCAGACTGTAGCCTCCCTTACAAAAAAAACACCTATCACATTTTCACAAGTTCTGCAACATTGAAGGTCCCCAAAAACACAGTGGCCTCCATCATTCTTAAACAGAAGAAGTTAGGAACCACCAAGACTCTTCCTAGAGCTGGCCGCCTGGCAAAACTGTGCAATCGGGGGAAAAGGGCCTTGGTCAGGGAGGTGACCAAGAACCTGATGGTCACTCTGACAGAGCTCCAGAGTTCAAGAAGGACAACCATCTCTGCAGCACTCCACCAATCAGGCCTTTATGGTAGAGTGGCCAGACGGAAGCCACTCTTCACTAAAAGACACATAACAGCCTGCTTGGAGTTTGCCAAAAGGCACCTAAAGACTCTCAGACCATGAGAAACAAGATTCTCTAGTCTGACGAAACCAAAATTGATCTCTTTGGCCTGAATGCCAAGTGTTACGTCTGGAGGAAACCTGTCACCATCCCTATGATGAAGCATGGTGGTGGCAGAATCATATTGTGGGCATATTTTTCAGCAGCAAGGACTGGAAGACTAGTCAGGATCGAGGGAAAGATGAACGGAGCAAAGTACAGAGAGATCCATGATGAAAACCTGCTCCAAAGTGCTCCGGACCTCAGACTGGGGCGAAGGTTCACCTTCCAACAGGACAACGACACTAAGCACACACCCAAGACAACATAGGAGTAGCTTCGGGACAAGTCTCTGAATGTCCTTGAGTGGCCCTGCCAGAGCCTGGACTTGAACCCGATCTAACATCTCCGGAGAGACCTGAAAATAGCTGTGCAGCAATGCTCCCCATCCAATCTGACAGAGCTTGTAGAGGATCTGCAGAGGAGAATGGGAGAAACTCCCCAAATACAGGTGTGCCAACCTTGTAGTGTCATACCCAAGAAGACTCGAGGCTGTAATTGCTGCCAAATGTGCTTCAACAAAGTACTGAGTAAAGGGTCTGAATACTTATGTAAATGTGTTATTTCCGTTTTTTTATTTGTAATAAATGTGCAAAAACTTCTAAAAACCTGTTTTTGCTTTGTCATTATGGGGTATTGTGTGCAGATTGATGAGGGGGAAAAAACAATTTAATACATTTTTGAATAAGGCTTTAACGTAACAAAATGTGGAAAAAGTCAAGGGGTTTGAATACTTTCTGAAGGCACTGTATATATATTTTTTGTATATATTTTCCCCTAACCCTACCAACCCTCCCCTAATTGGAGAAACTAATGGACAATAATACTTAGGGTAGCCTAGTGGTTAGAGCATTGGACTAGTAACCGAAAGGTTGCAAGTTCAAATCCCTGATCTGACAAGGTACAAATTTGTCGTTCTGCCCCTGAACAAGGCAGTTAACCCACTCTTCCTAGGCCGTCATTGAAAATAAGAATATGTTCTTACTGACTTGCCTAGTTAAATAAAGGTAAAATAACTTTTTTTAAATATATACATTTTACAGACAGTGTATTTTACAATAGTTATCTTTTGTTTGTTTTAATACCAACCTTCACCTACCCTCAACTCAACCCCTCTCATCTATCACTGAAGACCATCCAGACTAAGTTCCTCCATTCATGCCTCAAGTTAACTATTTGTATATATTTTTTTCCTCATTGTCTGAAAGCGTTAAAAAAAATTCACTGAAAACATCAACATACATCATCTATATAGCTAAAAACAATGTGATGGCAAAACCAATTGACTTTGAAGTTAAACAAAGTGTGTTCATCAATTTACTCGATTTTGCTAACCGTTACTTTGAACAAAATGAAAACGCAAATATTATTGTAATACTTTTTTGTAAATTACAGCTCAATTTGAGCAAGTGACGAATTTGCTGGTAATCCCAGCAAATCCTGCGATCAACTCGATTACATTTTTGAATCGTTTGACAACCCTAGTTGACATTAAAATGTGGAAATGCACATGTGAACGTGTATCGGACACCGAGTCGGTCGTGTTTGCTCACGGTCACGTGATGAGGTAGCCCCGCCTGGGCCTTATTAAAAATGAGTGTTGTCCTTCATGGTCAAGACGTTGGCTTCTCCTGTGGGGGTCGCGGGTTCTAAGCCCGCCAGTTACAAAAACACACGTGATACAGATTTTTTTTTCATGTGTTTTTTTTTGTATGGCGTGGCTGTCTCATCTGCTATACTCTCTGTAGGGGTACAGTATAGGGGTTTATTCTGGTCTGCTATTACCATCACTGGTCCAGAGAACTGCAAGTATGCAGAGATACGGGCAGCAACACCGTGTGCTTACTAAGATAACATTAAATTAGAATACTTTTTTTTGTCCATCACAGGTGCTCCACATTTGTTTTTAAATAAGGATTTTATAAGCGTCTAAGCAAGACCAAACTATTGATGTCTTTGTGGCTTGTGAGTGTCCATACCTAGTCTAATAGTCTGCCATTAGATTAAATATGTGTGGGACTCATGGTTCCTTTGACCAGTCCATCAGTAAAGTGGATTCAAGCTCACTAGTGTGGAATACAGTGTGAGAGGAAAATGCACACCAATCACTGTGAAGCACAGAGCAGTTCTGCTTCTTCCTATAGCACGACTAACACACAGACCTAGAAATACCAAGAGCATAATCAAGTCATGAACACAGCATGGGGGGAGGGAGGGGGAGAGACAGAGAGAGAGAGAGAGAGAGAGAGAGAGAGAGAGAGAGAGAGAGAGAGAGAGAGAGGGCGACGAGAATGAGAGAGAAAGAGACGAGAATGAGAGAGAGAGACGAGAATGAGAAAGAGAGAGAAAGAGACGAGAATGAGAAAGAGAGAGAGAGAGAGAGAGAGACGAGAATGATAAAGAGAGAGAGAGAGAGACAGCGAGAGACAGAGAATTCCAGAGGTGGAGGAGGGGAATGGGCAGGGGGTCGACAGAACCGCCCATTTCTCGTCTGCCAAACTCACAGCTGCTCCACTTAGTCATTTTTCACAGTTAGGTTTCAGCCCAAAAGACGTCATTGGACAGGATCTGAATCTGGAGCTCAATGCTGGGTTTTATTACCAAATGAAGTCAGCTTGGAGCTTGGACCGGGGTGTTTTTGCTCTCCCTCCCTCCCTCGTTCCCTCCCTCCTCGTTCTCTCTTCTCCATCTCTCTCTACCCCAATATATTATCCTCCTCCCCCCTCTCTCTGTCTCCCTCTCATCCCCCCTCTCTCACTCCCTCTTCCACCCTCCTCTCTCTGTGCTCCAGATGATTCCCGGTTCTCAGCTATTTCCGTTTTCCATCTATTTAAATGCCCCAGTCCTTCAATGAGTTTTGGTTAAATGTCCCATGTTAATTAAACATAGAAGAGAATATATTACGCAGTAAGTATACACATCTAACACTTACAAAATGAGTGCTTAAATAAATAGGGCCATTCTCTCTCTCTAGTTCACCACTACCTCAACAGCTGGGCTCCATTATGGATTATATCTCTTATTCCGCTCTGTTCCAAAGCCTAACTCCGTAGTGAATACCTAGGAGCTCTCATTCTCTCTCTTTTTCTCTCTCGCTCCCTTCCTCCTCTCACCTTCCCCTCCTTTCTACTCTCCCTCTCTCTCTCTTCTCCAGTTCACTCCTTCTTTCTGACTGAGTGGAGAGCATGCAGTTAAACCTCCTCTGGAGAACACTCCACCAGCCCACTGTCAATGCAGCATATACCATAACGAGTCAACGTCATTGACACCCCTAAAGATCCCTATAAATAAAGCAGTCAAATGTTTAGTATTTGGTCCCAAATTCCTGGCATGCAATGATTACATCAAGCTTGTGACTCTACAAACTCGTTGGATGCATTTGCTGTTTGTTTTGGTTGTGTTTCAGATCATTTTGTGCAAAATAGAAATCAATGGTAAATAATGTGTAGTGTCATACTGGGGTGACGTTTATTGTAAATAAGAATAGAATAGGTTTCTAAACACTTCTACATTCATGCGGATGCTACCATGATTACAGATAATCCTGAATGAATCGTGAATAATGTTGAGTGAGAAAGTTACAGAGGGGTCAAAGATCATTGCGTGCCAGGAATACAGGAACAAATACTAAACGTTTAACTACTTTATTTCTAAGAATCTTTAGCGGTGTCAATCATTTTGACCCCTGCCTTTTTTAGAAGAAAAAAAACACGACTTCCTCTTTTCCAGAGCAATTTCATTAGTATAAAACAATATTATTTCCCCAAATGTTTTTTTTTGCATACAATACATAGCTCGGCATTTGAATGATTTACTTTGTACAGTCATTATGGCTAAGCTTTATCAAAGGGTGTCAATAATTGCAGACCCCACAGTATGTGTTCTTTTTCATTCTGTGGCATATAGAGCACATCCAGACAGTACAAAGCAACACAGCAGAGCTCTAGCAGCTCGGAGTGGTGGGAATAGGGGGGTTTGCTCTGGAGCAGTCTCAGAGGGGTGTGGTCGGGGTAGAGACTGGAGGAGCAGGAGTTAGGTTGGAGTTTCCCCTCCCCCCCTCCATGGGTCTCAGATTGACTCAGTCCCTCTGGGCTCAACAGGAAGTTAAGCCAGGAGGACAACGTCTTCTCTGGACACACACGACTACACTACAGCGCTCCGACATGTTGCTTGAGAAAAACACAAGGCTAAGTCGTGACTTTAGAATAGTGCTTGGCACCGGTGGGAGGAAAATGAATCTGACGCTTATCTAAAATGGCGAGACTTTTTTAAATGGAATTAAAGACTGTTGAAATTATAGGTAGGTCTATTACACGAGTGTACTATTAAGGGAGAAAACAAAACTCTATTCTTTTTTTAATGAGTAGAGATGAAGTCGGAACCTTAGCCAAATACATTTAAACTAAGTTTTCCACAATTCCTGAAATTTAATCAGAGTAAAAATTCCCTGTCTTAGGTCAGTTAGGATCACCACTTTATTTTAAGAATGTGACATGTCAGAATGATTTATTTCAGCTTTTATTTCTTTCATCACATTCCCAGTGGGTCAGAAGTTTACATACACTCAATTAGTATTTGGTAGCATTGCCTTTCAATTGTTTAACTTGAGTCAAACATTTCAGGTAGCCTTCCACAAGCTTCCCACAATAAGTTGGGTGAATTTTGGCCCATTTCTCCTGAGAGAGCTGGTGTAACTGAGTCAGTTTTGTAGGCCTCCTTGCTCGCACACACTTTTTCAGTTCTGCTCACAAATGTTCTATAGGATTGAGGTCAGGGATTTGTGATGGCCACTCCAATACCTTGACTTTGTTGTCCTTAAGCCATTTTGCCACAACTTTGGAAGTATGCTTGGGGTCATTGTCCATTTGGAAGACCCATTTGTGACCAAGCTTTAACTTCCTGACTGATGTCTTGAGATGTTGCTTCAATATGTCCACATAATTTTTCATCCTCATGATGCCATCTATTTGTGTGAAGTGCACCAGTCCCTCCTGCAGCAAAGCACCCCCACAACATGATGCTGCCACCCCTGTGCTTCAAGGTTGGGATGGTGTTCTTCGGCTTGCAAGCCTCCCCTTTTTTCCTCCAAACATAATGATGGTTAAACAGTTCTATTTTTGTTTCATCATATCTTTGTCCCCATGTGCAGTTGCAAACCATAGTCTGGCTTTTTTATGGAGGTCTGGAACAGTGGCTTCTTCCTTGCAGAGCGGCGTTTCAGGTAATGTCGATATAGGACTTGTTTTACTGTGGATATAGGTACTTTTGTAGCGGTTTCCTCCAGCATCTTCACAAGGTCCTTTGCTGTTGTTCTGTGATTGATTTGCACTTTTCACAACAAAGTACGTTCATCTCTAGGAGACAGAACCCATCTCCTTTCTGAGCGGTATGACGGCTCCGTGGTCCCATTGTGTTTATACTTGCGTACTATTGTTTGTACAGATGAACGTCGTAACTTCAGGCGTTTGGAAATTGCTCCCAAGGATGAACCAGACTCCTGGAGGTCTACAATTATTTTTCTGAGGTCTTGGCTGATTTCTTTTGATTTTCCCATGATGTCAAGCAAAGAGGCACAGAGTTTGAAGGTAGGCCTTGAAATACATCCACAGGTACACCTCCAATTGACTCAAATGATGTCAATTAGCATATCAGAAGCTTCGAAAGCCATGACATCATTTTCTGGAATTTTCCAAGCTGATTAAAGGCACAGTCAATTTAGTGTATGTAAACTTCTGACCCACTGGAATTGTGATACCGTGAATTATAAGTGAAATAATCTGTCTGTAAACAATTGTTGGAAAAATGACTTGTGTCATGCACAAAGTAGATGTCCTACCCGACTTGCCAAAACTTTAGTTTGTTAACAAGAAATTTGTGGAGTGGTTAAAAAACGAGTTTTAATGAATCCAACCTCAGTGTATGTAAACTTCCGACTTCAACTGTGTGTCTGCGTATGAAAGTCTGGGGAAAGTATGAACTGCTGAGGGTATTAAGTGTTCTGAAACTGCACAAACAACACAGACTTTTTGTCGACCACACACACACACACACACACACACACGTCCATCGTGTTAACCTCAGGTCACCTAGTCGTTTTATTCAACACTGTACTCAAATGTTGTCAACATACAGCACTGTAAATAGTGTTTCGTCTCCATTCTTTGGGACTGAGCCTAGAGAGAAGGGTAGACCTAGCAACTATCTGTGACGTGTGGCCAGTAAATGTCAGCTCTGTTGCCACACACTTAAAGGCCTCAGAAAGAGGTCAGATTGTGACCCTGCTCCACAAAAGTAAAGAGAAAACACACACACTAACAACAATATATTTCCTCTCTATGCCGTGCCCCTGTTGCCCCTCCTCCTCGCCCACCACGGGTCACCAGAGGAATGTAGTGGCAGGGCCACCCCACCAGCACCCTCTGACTGGGCACAACTCAGAGATGGAGAGAATGGGACAATAGAGGAAGAGAGAGACAGAGAGAGGGAGGGATGAAAGAGTGACACAGACAGAGAGAGAGACTGTATATAGACATAAGACATTTGAAATGTCTTTATTCTTTTGGAACCTGTGTGAGTGTAATATTTACTGTTCCCTTTTAATTGTTTATTTCACTTTTGTTTATCCATTTCACTTGCTTTGGCAACGTAAACATACGTTTCCCATGCCAATAAAGCCGAGTGAATTGAATTGAGAGAGAGCGAGAGAGGAAGGAGTGCTGTGTTTTGCTTCAGCGAGTGGGCCGCCACAGCTCGTTCACACACACACACACACACACACACACACACACACACACACACACACACACACACACACACACACACACACACACACACACACACACAAAGATACTTTTCAGTGGAGGAGAGGAGAGACAGCAGAGGAGAGGCAGAGAGGGTGGAGGAGAGGGTGGAGGGGTGGAGGGTGGAGGAGAGGGTGGAACTCTCCAGTCTTCACAGACAGAGACCAGAACAAAATCATTGGATCTAGACCAAGCCATGGTGGTCCAAGGCTTTTCCCATGTCATGGTACTTGTCTTCAACACCAAAGGCAACATTGCTTGCATGGCTTGTCCTTAATTGAAATGCTTGTTTGTAAATAAATCAGCCAGGAATCAGAACAAGACAATGCAGAATTCATCAAGTTTGAGTTGTATAAACGAAGGTCCAACTAACATGATACAATGGCCTCTGCTAGTCTGGATCTGAGGGGGTGGGTCTTATTCTGGATCCTCCTCCCATCAGTACCAGGAAAAACGGTAGCACCCACCAATCAAAGCAGCACAAACAGATTTAATCAGCCAATCACAGAGACATAAAAGAGAATCTGAGGCCCGCACAAATTCCTAACACAGTATTATTTCCCCTGGACCTCTTCCTTCAGTTCAGGTTGTGATTCCCCGTGCCCACCCTGCCCAACGCCCCCCCCCCCCCCCCCCCCCCCCCCGGCTGCCTCACACACAAATGCCAGGGTGGTGTTCCTTAAGGGCACATCATGACCGTGGAAAAACACTTGATTAGACAAGTACAGATAGTACCTTTCACTCCCATTTTGTGCTTACTGACACCCACCCCTGCCAACACCCCCAAGGCTGCCTGGGCACGCACATGCCCGATGCCGCCACTCAACCGCCACGAAACCCGGTACAAGAACAGCTCAAAACAAAACAAAAAACAAACAAACAACACGCAGGACTCCCTCTTACCTCCTCCTGTGAGGCGTAGTGTGGTTCCTCTGGGGACACAGACCAGTAACAGTAGTCAAAACCAAACTCCAGCACCTTCTCCCTGGAGTCTCCATGGACGTCCTGACGTCCATCCAGCTGGGGGGGGGGGCACAGACAGAGAGACAGTGAGACAACAGACGTCGGTCAGTTAGGGACTCTCAGGGACAAATGTCAGAGGTACGGTTTAAGCTGTACTGACACAACGTGCTCGTTTTGCTGTGCATTCAAATCAGGTCTTCAAAATAACGTGTCGAAGCGTATTCTTTACGGGACTGAGGTTACAGGGTTACAGCCCAGACAAGAGAACCGGTGTTACCCTGTGTTACTGCTAGAGACAACCACTTAAACTCAACTACAGTGTCAGCATTACTAATGAGACTGACTGCCCTGGTGTTGACTGTTGACTAAGGGCCATGCCACGAAGGGGGCAACTGAAGCAGAGCATGTATCTACACGCCCGGACAGAACTGTTGAGCTGTTGCTCTGGACAACTTTAGTGTACAGCCAACTGAGCATCATTTCACAAGCAGTGCTCTCATCTTGTGCGCGAGACCTTACAAACCGTCGACCTCGTATGTATCTTCACTGTGATATTGTCAAACCTTTCTCTTAACATGTAGATATCGTTGTCTCCGTGTACAGTGCAATTCGGAAAGTACTCAGACCCCCTTCCCATTTTCTACATTTGGTTACGTCACAGCCTTATTCAAAACTGGATTTCTCATCAATCTACACACAACACCCTATAATGACAAAGTGAAAACAGGTCTGTAAAAATGTTTGCAAATGTATAAAACATGTTTTATATTTTTTAAATGATTTACATAAGTATTCAGACCCTTTGCTATGAGACTCGAAATTGAGTTCAGTTGCATCCTGTTTCGGTAAACAGCAAACACCTGTCTATATAAGGACACACAGTTGACTGTGCATGTCAGAGCAAAAACCAAGACATGAAGTCGAAGGAACTGTCCATAGAGCTCCGAGACAGGATTGTGTCGAGGCACAGATCTGGAGAAGGGTATCAAAACAATTTTTTGCAGCATTGAAGGTCCCCAAGAACACAGTTACCTCCATCATTCTTAAACAGAAGAAGTTAGGAACCACCAAGACTCTTCCTAGAGCTGGCCGCCTGGACATACTGAGCAAACGGGGTAGAACAACCTTCGTCAGGGAGGTGACCAAGAACCCGATGGTCACTCTGACAGAGCTCCAAAGTTCCTCTGTGGAGATGGGAGAACCTTCCAGAAGGACAACCATCTTTGCAGCTCTCCACATATGTGGCCAGATGGAAGCCACTCCTCAGTAAAAAAGCCAATTTGGAGTTTGTCAAAAGGCACCTAAAAACTCTCAGACCATGAGAAACAAGATTCTCTGGTCCGATGAAACCAAGAAATATATGTCCTGAATGCCAAGCGTTACGTCTGGAGGAAACCTGGCACCATCCCTACGGTGAAGCATGGTGGTGGCAGCATCATACTGTGGGGGTGTTTTTCAGTGGCAGGGACTGGGACACTAGTCAGGATCGAGGGAAAGATAAACGGAGCAAAGTATAGAGAGCTCCATGATGAAAACCTGCTCCAGAGTGCTCAGGACCTCAGAATGTGGGCGAAGGTTCACCTTCCAACAGGACAACGACACTAAGCACACAGACAAGGCAACACAGGAGTGGCTGGAACCCGATTGAACATCTCTGGAGAGACCAGAAAATAGCTGTGCAGCGACTCTCCCCATCCAACCTGACAGAGCTTGAGAGGATCTGCAGAGAGGAATGGGAGAAACTCCCAGAAACACAGGCGTGCCAAGCTTGTAGTGTCATACCCAAGAAGACTCAAAGCTGTAATCACTGCCAAAGATGCTTCAACAAAGTACTGAATAAAGGGTCTGTATACTTATGTAATTATGGTAAGATTTTTATTTTGAATACATTTGCAAAAATGTCTAAAAACCTGTTTTTGCTTTGCCATCAAATCCAATAAAAATCCAATAAATGTTTATTTGTCACATGCGCCGAATACAACAATGCAGTTAAGAAAATATTTACTAAATAAACTCAAGTAAAAAATAATAGTAACACAACAAAATAACAATAACGAGGCTATATACAGGGGGTACCGAGTCAGTGTGCGGGGGTACAGGTTAGTTGAGGTAAATAGTACATGTAGGTGGGAGTAAAGTATTGTGTGTAGATTGATGAGGAAATGTTTGAACATTTTTAAAATACATTTTAGAATAAGGCTGTAAAGTAACAATATTCTGAAAAAGTCAAGGGGTCTGAATACTTCCCAAATGCACTGTATGTACAGCTGACATCACCATCGTTTCAGAACACACTCGGTTTAAGGGGATCAGGTTGAGCAGGGCCCATACGAGTAGTTATTTGGGATGCACAGTTGTAGATCAGGGATTCTGCACAGTCTGACAGTAATCAAGTCGATCTCCAATGGAGTTTCTAACAGCAGCATTAGGCCACACTAAAGCTATTCATTCCTCACAGCCAATTGACTGCAGTGAAAACCTGCTACTTCAGCCATGCACCATTGTTATGATACTAAACAATAGCCTTGCTTCGGATGGCTGATCTGAGAGTGAAACCACATAGCACACAGGCTTAGATATGGTGTGTGAGCTCGCCTCTGTGGTCATTACTCTATCCATCCGTCTATCTCCATTTGTGCCTCCTCCGTTCCTTCATTCGCCTGCTCTCCCGTCCTTCTTCAACGTTGCCCTCTCTCTCCCATCCGAGCGTTTGTGTTCATTCTCCTCTTCCCCTCTTTTCACTTTCTCCATCTTAATCCAAACTGTCCCACTTGCCTAAAATAATTGTTCCCATAACAGCAGGACACCATATGTGGCTTGTCTCTTTCACATCATTTCTAAAAACACACATAACATCTCCAGCCCTGAACAACCAGAGATAATATTGATAATATTGCAAAGCTGAACATTCACACTCAAGAAACTTGATTTTGAGTCACTAAGAGGGGGTAATAAAGCATTGTCCTCCTAATTGCTGGATCTGGGAGGCAATAATTAGATTCGGGGGGGGGGGGGGAGCTGTCACAGATACTCAGGGGTTGTAACTTGGCTTGTAACTTGGGTTGTAACAACTTCGAGTGCCCTATTGGAGTGTGTGTATGAGTGTCGTGGTGTCTGTGGGAGGATCCCTTTGCCTGTGTGTGTGTTTGTGTGTGTGTTTCTACATGTGTGTGCGTGCCTGTGGGCCCTGTGTACGACAGTCCCTCCCTCTAAGTGTCTCCGAGTGTGTGAGGCAGTGTGTGTGAGGGAGTGTAGGCTCTGCATAATCATTATAAACAATATTGGATTGAGACAGCAAAGGGCCCAGTCCTGAGTGTAAACATCCTGTGTGTAAGAGACACATACCCTCTGGATGCCCCCACCTCCTCGAAACCTGCTGCCCTCAACCTGCCCTACACACATAAACAGATCGCCGCCTCAGATCGCCGCCTCAGCTCTGATGTTAATTGAGAGATACAGTGGGGAGAAGTATTTGATACACTGCCGATTTTGCAGGTTTTCCTACTTGCAAAGCATGTAGAGGTCTGTAATTTTTTATCATAGGTACACTTGAACTGTGAGAGACGGAATCTATAAAACAAAAATCCAGAATCAAAAATCCAATCACAATGTATGATTTTTAAGTAATTAATTAGCATTAGTAGGAAAACCTGCAAAATCGGCAGTGTATCAAATACTTGTTCTCCCCACTGTATATTGGCCAATATCAAAGAGCAATAGAACATGGGAATATCATATACAGTATCAGGGGTTCCTCAAGGGTTCTTTGGGAAGGGTGATGGGTTCCACGATGACTCAAAAAACCCTTTGAGCTCTTCGATGGTTCTTTACAGTTCATAAAGGGGTTCTTTGCTCTTTTAGTGAGGAGTAAAATGTCGGGAGGCGGCTGATTACAATGTTTTGGGGGCGTAGTTTGAGCACATCTCTTTTTGTGCAACCGTGAGTGAGAGTGTCATTCCAGTTGATCTCATCTGTTGTGTTATACCATTCTATAAAACCATGGCCAGTGATGTGTCTTGTGAAAGACTCATGTGTGGCCTTGTGTCAATTGAGGACAGTTGACTAAATCAGCCAGGGATCCCCAGCTGTTCCAGAAGGTGGCTCGCTTGGTTGAACTAGCCAATTAACACAATAATAACACCTATGGAAATATAACAATATAATATGGCTGACCAGAATAAAAACCCCTGTATGGTTCTACAAAAGGGTCTACAAAAGAACCTTTCAGATTTTTTATAGAACCCACCTTTCTCATTCTCCATAAAGGTTCTATAAAGAACCATAAAAAAGGGTTGTAACTATAGTAGAGCCCTTTTCCGCTATAGTATATAGAACCTTTTTCAGTGGTTCTTTATAGAACCTTAGGAAAGGGTTCTTTATAGCCCCATACAGGTTCCATTTAGAACCTTGTGACCATGGTTCTTTATTGAACCTTTAAGAAATGGTTCTATATAGCCCCAAATAAGGGTTCTGCTTTGGTTACAAGAAAAATAACCCCAATCTGATACTATTTAGGAGACATTTGTGTGTGTGTGTGTGTGTGTGTGTGTGTGTATCAGAGTCACCTGTGCAGTTACATGCTGGGTAAAAAGCCAGTATGGCACTCACCTTAGTATTCTTTATCCTAACCAACTTGTCCTCCACCTGCACAGCTAGCCTCCCTCCATCCACACCTTCCCTGTGAAAGGCAGAGCGATAGACATTGTGTTAGTATACTTTCCTTTGTATAGTTTCACGCATTTGCCCACATTAACTACACATTATAATTGCCCAGGGTATATTGGGGAGACGGGTAACAGATGCGGGGGGAGACGGAAAGTCGTGGTGGACAGACATGACCATGAACTGGTGGTCCTCTGTAGCTGTTAGTAGAGCACGGCACCTGTAAAGTCAGGATAGTGGGTTGAATTACTGGGAACACCCGTACATAAAAAGCATGCACACCTGATTGTCAGTCGCTTTGGATAAAAGCGCCTGCTAAAATGACATGTATTATTATATATTAGCTGAGTGTGAGAGGTAATAACAGAAACTAATAAAAGTGACAGGCCATGTCCTTCATTCATCGGCTCTTCTGATCTACCCACGTTGCTCAGTTAGACAGGACGGCTACATGAGACCAATCACTAATTACATTAACGGTCGTTACAGAGACATCATTTCATCGGCGCTACCTTTTCAAACTCTGTTTTAATGTACTTTGCCTTTGTGACGTTTAAAGAGGGAAGGACGGCAGACAAAAATCTAGCAAGCGCTACTTGAGACTTAGTGACATGAGACTATTACATGGTGTCAAAGACAATCCCAAAAATCTAGGAATCAGAGTTGGAAAAACACCGTCCAGTTCTTATTCAAAAGAAAACAGTCCGAACGGGTCCTGCAAAGAGTCCCCCGGGTGAGAAAGCTTGAGCCATTCCTTGGACAAAAGCCCATGTGTGTGTGTATGTGTGTGTGTGTGTGTGTGTGTGTGTGTGTGTGTGTGTGTGTGTGTGTGTGTGTGTGTGTGTGTGTGTGTGTGTGTGTGTGTGTGTGTGTGTGTGTGTGTGTGTGTCTCTGTGTGCTCCAGATGCTGACTCTGGACACATATGATGCAACAGAATGAAATCTGAGGCTGTAGATGAGTAGAGCTGAATGAGTTTAAAACTCCTTGAGCGACAATGGGGGATTGCAACAATGAGGGACACTGCAATAGTACTTATAACTTCTCTGTCCTTGGTCTGGGTGTGTGAGGCGGGGTAGATACATCAGACCAGGGACTCTGTTGGAAGTTGTAATAAGCACATGCTCCACCACGTGGGATTCATTTTGCCAACCCCAGCAGCCCAACCCAAAACCACGACAAACTCAAGAGAGACGGCTTCTAACTGGGGTTCGACCAGCATGAATGGAAGGAGGAAGGAAGGAGATGGAAAATAAAATGAGGCCTCTTCTATTTTGACACAAACTGAAATATTACTCAAATGGATTGACACTTTGTAACACATGTAGTAGCTAGTGCTGTCCTCTCTGTTTCTCTGTCTCTCTCTTTCTCTCACTCTCCAAAGGGTTCACAGCATACTGTAGCCAATTGGAAAGAGTCGGATTGGCTGTCAGTTGGCAAAGGATAGATTACGTAGGGCCCTATTGGTCCTTTGAGAAACATGTAACAGCTTGGGTTCTCCTGTTATCTCTGTGTCACAATGCAAAGCCTGAATGATGGCATGACAGCGACAATTAAACTGTACCGAAGGGCAAAACACTTTTCCATTAACACATGAACACACACACTGCACAACACACACATACACACAACAGCACCAACTTAAATCCCTGTAAAAGACACAACCAGGAAGCATGTATTTGCATGACAGTGAATTTGAGCTATTAAGTCCCCTTTTGTAATGCAAAGCGCAAGGAAAGGATTTTAAACAACCAATGATGTTCAGGCAAAGACGTAACAAAAAAAAAGTTTTATAGCTAGGCCTATATTGCTTGGCCAAAGGCAATGGCAAAATACAGTCAACTTAAATTTGGTTTAACTGTACAACCCCACCCCCTAAGCACCCCAAAGGACCTTTAACTCGACATACTGTTGTAATTTGGGCTAATAGGAGGGTGCTTGTGGGGTACAGTGCTTACTACACTAGTCTAGCTACCACAATAAAAACATGTTTATGCCGCTGTAAAATAGACACACAAAAAAGTTTTCCCATGAGTGTTTCGCCAACAAATGTTGCTTGTCAGATTGTGATATGAGTGATATAACAAACGGTGATACGTATTCAGTAGAAGGCTGCACACATTCATTTGTTCTAACACGGTAATTACAATATTGTTGTTACTGTGGCATATAGATTACTACTTCAGTAATTGCATAATAATGGAGACAATAGATTTTTCAAAATGTAAACGTAAATGTTTTTATTCTGACAGTGTAGCCTTGCCCTATACCTGCGGTCAGTGGCCTTTCAAGAAGTAACCTGTAAACTGAGACTGAGGGTGTATGCACAGTATATAAATCATGCACATTTAAGGTATATGGGCGACCTACATCTTATCATCATGACATTAAATACATTGTATCGGAAAGTAGGCAAGAGATCGAATGAGCTGGGGCTGCCCAATTCCCATGGGTAGTAACACTGACAACACACAACAGCAGAATAAATCACAGCTATTGTCACCTACTCTAAAAATGATCATTTGCATACGAAGGCAAGTTAGTAGTCCAACTTTATTGACAGTGAACTCCGAATAGAAGAGAAATAGGCTGAATTTACCTTGCGTTGAGAGGGCGAACTCGAATGGCGACTTTCACGTTTGCCATAGTTCCGCTCTTGGTAAAGGCGACTAGTTATGCTATAAACAACCCTTAATAATTACATTCACCCGTTAAAACGGGAAAATGTGTATTCACCGTCCGTCAATCAAGACATTGCTCACGAGAAAGAGCCTCTTCGTCCCGACGCTCAACGGACAGTGGGACACACTGAACGCAACTTCCTGCTGGCCTGGAGTCTGTGTGTTGAGACCGAGTGAGGCAAGGCAGCTCAGGGGACGCTTGCCTTGCCATTAGAAAACATGGAGCCTATAAGATTTCACAAGTGCATTAAATTCCCTGATGAAAATGTGTTCATGCAAATACAGTAAGGCCTACAGTGACAAAGACAAATTACAATGAAAAGGACACCCCCCAATAATATATCTTCATTAGTTCAATCAAAAGCATTGAAAAGCCAGCCAAAGCCTACTTACAGAAACACTTCTAACCGTTTAGTCCCAAAGAATACATATTTATTATTTTTCAATATGTGACAGACAGCATGCGAAAATGTAAAGTTTAAAAGCAGCAGACAATCATGGTACCATTAAGTCCAACGTGAACTAAACATTATTACAAATGCACAGAAAGCATCCATGAACACACAAAATCACGAGTGACGGTTAAAGGCATTGTGTTACACTCTTAAGTGCTTCTGAGACTAACACAAATACATATTTATCTGTGAACATTTAGAAATGACATTCCTTGGCCCAATAACAAATCATCCCCCAGCCAGCCCTTACCCGCTATTGCTGACACATACAGTATCTACTATAATCCTTTCAAACCTACATATGTCTAGGGCAGTAGGGGTCGAGTAGGGGCTGGTTTCTCATGTTTTTTTGTTGTTCATTTTTGATTTACTAGTGTCTGTCCATCAAGTTAGTTATTATTTTATTGATACTGCACCCCTCGTTCTCAGCCTTCTGGTACACCCTTCCCCTGGCCTATGGCTCCACCACTAGTCCTGAGCAGCAGGACTTTTTGGTTCCCATTTGCACCTCTAAACAGGACAGTGTCAGCCGGTCCCAACTCGCTCCCTACCGCATCCCTTTGGCCCTAACGATGTTTACGGCTAGGGCTTAGTCTGAACTGACTGTGGCTGGCTGTACAGATGAGTGATGTTCCAGGTGATTGTCTCCTCTGTACACAATGGCTGTTCATCTAAACACGGTCTGTGTGTGTTTAACATCTCAGGAGCCTAGAACGGCACTACGGACTGACTGGCCAGAGTAGTAGAGTTCAGCTACACCTGTCAGTGACATATGTCTTCTAACAGACTGGGCAGTGTTGGCCAACAGAGCATGTGTCTCTCAGAGCCTATGTGTTTTTTTGTCGTGATGGTTAGTTGGCTCCCTCTACAGGTTGTGGTGAGACCTGCAACATGTCCATGTGGTTCTGAAGCTCAGGCATAGGAAGGGATGTGGTGGAAGAGGACTGCTGCTGGATCTTCTCTATGAATTCCTAAATAGTGAAAAGAGAGATAGTTATTCACAAGCAGCCATAGAGTGCATATGTCTTTAACAGTTGTCAGGTTTCGCTTGGCTAAATTCTCTTGAACAGTTATTACAATGAACACCACCGATTTCCTGTTCCACGCAGTGCGGAGGAGACAGGCCTCACCGTTGGCCAGGGTAACTGTGACAGTTTCCTCCAATGAGAGACCACTTCTTCCTCTCCCAGAATCCCCTGCTCTACCAGCTGTCTGACCAAGAACAGGAAGTTGTCCCACTGTAGAGATATGACAGAGAGCATGCTGGTTTATCTGGGGGGCATAAAACCTGAGCTTCACATACTCGCGTCTACAGAATTGTCGATGAAATAAGGTTGACATAATTACATTTAGGATGACATTTACATGTAGGTAATTTAGCAGATGCAATTTTCCAGAGTGACTTACAGTAAGTGCATTCAACAAAGGTAAGTAAAACAACCACATATCAGTCAATGCAAGTAATTTCTTCAATACATACACTACCGGTCAAATGGTCAAGGGTTTTTCTTTATTTTGATTATTTTCTACATTGTAGAATAATAGTGAAGACATCAAAACTATGAAATAACACATAGTATTGTTGAGATTCTTCAAAGTAGCCACCCTTTGCCTTGATGACAGCTTTGCACATGCTTGGCATTCTCTCAACCAGCATCATGAGGCTTCACCTGGAATGCATTTCAATTGACAGGTGTGCCTTCTTAAAAAGTTAATTTGAGAAATGTCTTTCCTTCTTAATGCATTTGAGCCAATCAGTTGTGTTGTGACAAAGTAGGGGGGTATACAGAAGATGGTCCTTTATCAAATAGGGCTAAGTCCATATTATGGCAAGAACAACTCAAATAAGCAAAGAGAAACAACAGTCATCATTACTTTAAGATATGAAGATCAGTCAATGGGGAACATTTCAAGAGTGCAGTGACAAAAACCATCAAGCGCTATGATGAAACTGGCTCTCATGAGGACCGCAACAGGAATGGAATACACATAGTTACCTGCTGCAGAGGATAAGTTCATTACCAGCCTCAGATATTGCAGGCCAAATAACTGCTTCAGAGACAGACATCTCAACATCAACTGTTCAGAGGAAACTGTGTGAATCAGGCCTTCAAGGTCAAATTGCTGCAAAGAAACCACTACAAAAGGACAACAATAATAAGAAGAGACTTGCTTGGGCCAAGATACAAGAGTAATAGATATTAGACGGGTGGAAATTTGTTGTTTGGTCTCGAGTCCAAATCTGAGATTTTTGGTTCTAACCGCCGTGTCTTTGTGAGATGTGGTGTGGGTGAACGGATGATCTCCACGTGTATTTCCCACCGGAAAGCATGGAGGTGGTGTTATGGTGTGGGGGTGCTTTGCTGGTGACACGGTCTGTGATTTATTTAGAATTCAAGGGACAAGTAACTAGCATGGCTTCCAATCTGGTTTGGGCTTAGTGGGACTATCATTTGTTTTTCAACAGGACAATCCCCCAACACACCTCCAGGCTGTGTAAGGGCTATTTGACCAAGAAGGAGAGGGATGGAGTGCTGCATCAGATGACCTGGCCTCCACAATCACCCGACCTCAACCCAATTGAGATGGTTTGGGATGAGTCGGACTGCAGAGCAGAGGACAAATCAGCCAACAAGCGCTCAGCATGTGGGAACTTCTTCAAGACTGCTGGAAAAGTATTCCAGGTGAAACTGGTTGAGAAAATGCCAATGTGCAAAGCTGTCATCAAGGCAAAGGGTGGCTATTTGAAGAATCTCAAACATGTTTAACACTTTTGGTTACTACGTGATTCCATGTGTTACTTCATAGTTTTGATGTCTTCAGTATTATTCTACAATGTAGAAAATAGTGAAAATAAAAGAACCTCTTGAATGAGTAGGTGTTCTAAAACTTTGGACCGGTAGTATACATATTCTGCTTCAACTACACACAGCTTAAGTCGGAAGTTTACATACACCTTAGCCAAATACATTTAAAATCAGTTTTTACACAATTCCTGACATTTAATCAAAGTAAAAACATCATTTCTTAGGTCAGTAAGGATCACAACTCATTTTAAGAATATGAAATGTCAGAATAATAGTAGAGAAAATGATTTCAGCTTTTATATTTTTCATCACATTCCCAGTGGGTCAGAAGTGTTGTTTGTTTAACTTGGGTCAAATGTGTTGGGTAGCCTTCCACAAGGTTCCCACAATAAGTTGGGTGAATTTTGGCCCATTCCTCCTGACAGACCTGGTGTAATGGAGTCCGGTTTGTAGGCTTCCTTGCTCACACACGCTTTTTCAGTTCTGCCCACAAATTTTCTATAGGATTGAGGTCAGGGATTTGTGATGGCCACTCCAATATCTTGACTTTGTTGTCCTTAAGCCATTTTGCCAAAACTTTGGAAGTATGCTTGGGGTCATTGTCCATTTAGAAGACCCATTTGCAACCAAGCTTTAACTTCCTGACTGATGTCTTGAGATGTTGCTTCAATATATCCACATCATTTTCCATCCTCATGCCGCCATCTATTTTGTGAAGTGCACCAGTCCCTCCTGCAGCAAAGCACCCCCAAAACATGATGCTGCCACCCCCGTACAGATGAACGTGTACAGATGAACGTGGTATCTTCAGGCATTTGGAAATTGCTCCCAAGGATGAACTAGACTTGTGGAGGTCTACAATTATTTTCTGAGGTCTTGGCTAATTTCTTTTGATTTTCCCATGATGTCAAGCAGAGGCACTGAGTTTGAAGGTAGGCCTTGAAATACATCCATAGGTACACCTCCAATTGACTCAAATGAGGTCAATTAGCCTATCAGAAGCTTCTAAAGCCATGCACAAAGTAGATGTCCTAACTGACTTGCCAAAACTATAGTTTGTTAACAATACATTTGTGGAGTGGTTAAAAATCGAGTTAATGTCTCCAACCTCAGTGTCTGTAAACATCCGACTTCTACTGTATAAACAAAAACATAACATACACCAAGTAGCTATGCACATGTAGGCTATACTGAGACGTACCTGTGAGTCTCTGGCCATGAGGACAGCACTGAGTGTCATTTCTGTGAAGAGCAGGTGGAGGGGGGCTGATGAACAACAGTCTCTCCCCCACAGGAGGATCAACTGCTCCAGCAGGACTTTGATTGAACAGCCTACCCTTTGGACTGGTGAGTCTGGTAGTACTGGATCAGGAGACACTGTCCTACCAGGAGACACTGTCCTACCACATTCCTCCTGTGGGGACACCATGGGCAGCTCCCCTGAAACTGTGCAGACACACAAATTCAACGATGATCAACATTAGGTCTCATCTGGCTTCATTCCATAATGTATATGCTGTAGCCAACCCTTGTCCTACAGGACATGCACTGAGGGCATGATAACAATGGAGGTCTTGGCAACAGGCAAATTAATGTACACAGTGTACAAAACATTAGGAACACCTTACTAATATTGAGTTGCACCCCCCTTTTTCTCTCAGAACAGCCTGAATTTGTCGGGACATGGTGTCAAAACCGTTCCACAGGGATGCTGGCCCATGTTGACTCCAATGCTTCCCACAGTTGTATCCAGTTGGCTGGATGTCCTTTGGGTGGTGGACCGTTCTTGATACACACAGGAAACTGTCGAGCGTAAAAAACCCAGCAGCGTTGCAGTTCTTGACGCACTCAAACCGGTGCGCCTGGCACCTACGACCATACTCCATTCAAAAGGCACTTAAATATTTTGTCTTGCCCGTTCACCTGCTGAATGACACACACAATCCATGTCTCGAGGCTTTAAAATCTGTCTCCTCCCCTTCAATCTACACTGATTAAAGTGACATCAATAAGGGATAATAGCTTTCACCTCCTCCTCATGGAAAGAGCAGGTGGTCCTAATGTTTCATACACTCAGTGCATCTCCCCCCGACCTGGTTTCTAGCCGTAGTCCCAGCTCTCGTCATCTTACCTAGTTTACAGGCTAGTAGGACGGTGCAACGTATCAGCATCTGTTCAGGCATTGGGAATGAGAACTGTGAAGTAATAGGTAGGAGGGAGAGGGGAGAGAATAAATACAAATCAAAAACAAACTTGTACTTTTACTTAGGTAAAAGTGCTATAATTTTATTTTTAATATATTTGAAAACTTTTCTTAAAACCCGTTTCTGCTTTGTCATTATGGGGTATTGTGTGTAGATTGATGAGGGGGGGGAAAAAAACACTTGAAAACATTAGAATAAGGTGGTAACATAAAATGGGAAAAAAGTGAAAGAGTCTGAATACTTTTTGAATGCACTGCATTTATTTTAGGGTTAGGCCTGGTCTAAAAAAAACACATGAAAATGTATTTCATAAGAACAAAATAGTGTATTCTGAGTCGGCCTAATGCACGTTATCTGGCCATGCCAATGGCACCCTCGGCCTGTAGGTAGTCTGTTAAGATATGCTTATAAATCCTGTGACATTATTTACCCTTTCCCCCCCATTCCCAAGCGAGCGCACACTGCGCATATGTAGCGCTATGTTGAGAGTAAAAGTGATCATTTGAAACAGGTCCTATACACTAGATTCAGAGTTACTTGGCAACTTTAGTTGTGAATGACACAAACCTTAGAAAAGATATATGGGCTGCATGATGTGATTATAGGGTATTGATGATTTGGGAAAGTTGCAACAAAAAAAAGAAGAAGCTGGTGCTCTGTTCCTTGCCTCAGGCTGAACATGCCGTTCTCTCATCAAGTGATCATATTTTCACTATTCTAAATGTAATCTTGTCTTTACTATCATGTAAAAGTAGTTTTAATTTAGAATGGGCCATATCAAAATGGGCAGAAACAGGGGCATGGGAAAAAAGACATGTCATCCACTTGCACTCGAATAGTGAATGGAGGTTGTGCTTTCTTGCGGTTCCTTTTATTCTAGGTAGGCTACTCCGGTTTTACAGCAGAGCAATGTGCATAATATTAGCAGCTGAGAAATAAATATATTAGCACTAGAAAGCTGGGATCCTCCTCTTTCTAGTGGCAACCATCAGAACTCTGCTTTCACACAGGATTGCATGTAGAAATGTCTGGGCTTATAAGAACACTTATTTCACTTCACGCGTCAACCCGTTTGAGGAGCAGCCTCTCACTACGCGACAGTTGATATTCTACCTCAACTCTATATGCCTTGGGCTCTCTAACCCAGTTCCTGCAGCTACCATGTGCTTAATTTGGGAAAGCCAGTGAAATCTGTTCACGAACATCGATAGTAACATGTTTAACCAACGAAACACATTTCATTAAACTGTTGACAGCCCCTGTCTCCGCGTCCTCGAGAAAGTATTGAAGGAGAGAGAAGAGACGGAAACGCATGGTGGTGAGATATTAATTTAAAGATATTTAATATTTTTTAAAGACCCTATTAGTAGGCTATTGAAGATCAAATACAAATTTACTATAATTGTAGGCTAACTATACTCGGTAAGTGAATGAACCAACTGCATCACCTAGGCCTATACGTTCTCTCCCAGACTCATAGATAGAACATTTGGAGCGTATCATAAGGTAACCATGCCATCCAGTATGCATAATAATACAGTCCACACTCAAAGGTGATTACTAGAGTTTTGATGAATTTTGGAGTAGCCTATAGGCTAGACAATTTTTTACCAAAGACATCTTAAATCTGTTGTATTTTTTTAAATGTTTTTCTGCAGTGCGTAATATGCGGTAGGCTATATAGGCCTATTGTATTAACGCCATTTTAATTCAGGCTTTATACAGGCCTATGCATAAGCTTTAATATGCCAATGGGTGTTCTACATGAGATGCCTTAAATGCTTTGCATTAATCATCACCTTAGAAAGCTCTGTCCATTTAGTTGTGTTTGGCTTTGAAACAACATCCACAACGACCACGTTTTCCACTCAGTTTCCACCTGTTGTTGAACTTCTTTCTTCAGAGTGATCAATCACAGTGAGGTGAGTTTTAAAAGCATGACACTGTTTGGATGAGATTTTCAATTGTATTTGCATTGATGTCAGAGTGGGTTAGAGGGACAACCGAGACCTGAGTACCAGGCCATTAGTGACCCGATGATCGTTAGAGATTTGGGTACTGCCAACGCATCAGTGCCATTCATGTCAAAGGACACAGATTACCGTGACTCAAACGGTCACGTGGAATTTTGACTGCGGTCATGACTGCAGGTGTGGATGTAATACTGTCACCGCAACAGCCCTATGCAGGACCTCTATCTGAACCATAAACCCATGTTCATTGCAGGAGTATAAAGCACATGTTAATCAGGACCAAGGTGACAAAAGCCTGCGGTACCTTTTTGCAGCTCAGTGTGTCTCCTACTTTGCCCAGTAGAGCGTTCAGCTGAAGACAAGTCAACGCCTCCTTTTCAGACCTCGGGCCTACTGCAATACTCAACACCTCCTGTAGGGGGCACAATCATCCTCTTTTATATTATCATCAGTAAGACTGATTCACCAGAGCTGAACCTCACATAAATATACCATTATTCTGATCAATTTTATGCTCTCATACTTCTATCTATCAAAGTCAAATCAAATTCGATTGGTCGCATACACATATTTAGTCAATGTTTTTGCGGATGTAGTGAAACGCTTGTGTTCCTAGCACCAAACTAGTGTCTATAATAAGGATAGCATTACATCCTGGTATTCTTCATTCATTAGAACATTACCTTAATCTCTACCAGGACATCAGATGGTAGTGGTGCACTGTGGGGGCAGTCTGGAGGGCAGGACGTCACAGCCTCCTCCTTGCCCATGTCCCGTTTTGGGTTACGTGACTGCTCCTGGGAGACTGCTGCAGCTCCAGCCACAAGACCAGAACCTTCCACACCACTAGCCTCTGGGCTGGGAAGAGACTTCATCACACGGTCAAACTTTGTTTTCCACTCTCGCTTGACCAGGGCTGTGATGTTGGAGGAGAGCCAGCTATAGGCCTTCTCAGTGGCCAGGCGCTTGGTGATGTTCTCAGACGTAGTGAGAACCTGGCGGGAGAGACAACGCATGTTTAGCATCGTCAGCAAGGACTGATTTAGCTATAGCTATTTTATTAAGAAAGAAAATGTACCACGAGTGTGACACGCGGTTATCTCACCTAGCGATCTTTAGACCGATGCACTAACTGTATGTCGCTCTAGATAAGAGCGTCTGCTAAATGACTAGCATGTCAATGTAGACAAGAGTTAAAAGAGCAACGCTGAATAGACCTACAGCGGGAGACGTCTCGTCAGGAAGAAGAACCCGGATGGCTTCTGGACCCTTCTCACTGCAAAACCTGAACGCACAAGAGTCTGTAGTCAAAGCCCCACAAAAATTAGTCACACCCCATACAGACCTGGGTTTAAAAATAGTACCATAGGCAGGGCTTGCACTTTAGGGACCATTTCATTGGCAAACTCCATGAATCAAGTTTATAACCACACACAGACGAAACCATGTGTACCTGGTAGCTCTCTCCAGAGCCTCCTGGCCCCCGTCACAGAGCTGAGCACAGATGGAGTCGTTGAGTATCAGAGGGTTGGCCCCTGGTGAGATCAGCCCCTCCCTCAGCAACCTCTCTCCACCACGGACCAGCTCACACACCAGCGTGACCCTGCAACGCACACAGTCACATGAGGATACTACACGTATCAACACAGACACCTACAACCAGTGGATACTTTCTGTCCAGAAAAATGAATCCATGCTTTTTGCACTTCTAGGTTAGACTACTGCAATGCACTAAATAAACTTCAGTTAGTGCTAAATACGGCTGCTAGAATCCTGACTAGAACCAAAAAATGTGATCATATTACTCCAGTGCTAGCCTCCCTACACTGGCTTCCTGTCAAGGCAAGGGCTGATTTCAAGGTTTTACTGCTAACCTACAAAGCATTACATGGGCTTGCTCCTACCCATCTCTCTGATTTGGTCCTGCCGTACATACCTACACGTACGCTACGGTCACAAGACGCAGGCCCCCTAATTGTCCCTAGAATTTCTAAGCAAACAGCTGGAGGCAGGGCTTTCTCCTATAGAGCATGGAATGGTCTGCCTACCCATGTGAGAGACGCAAACTCGGTCTCAACCTTTAAGTCTTTACTGAAGACTCATCTCTTCAGTGGGTCATATGATTGAGTGTCGTCTGGCCCAGGAGTGGGAAGGTGAACGGAAAGGCTCTGGAGCAACGAACCACCCTTGCTGTCTCTGCCTGGCCGGTTCCCCTCTTTTCACTGGGATTCTCTGCCTCTAACCCTATTACAGGGGCTGAGTCACTGGCTTACTAGGGCTCTTTCATACCGTCCCTAGGAGGGGTGCATCACTTGAGTGGGTTGAGTCACTGATGTGATCTTCCTGTCTGGGTTGGCGCCCCCCCTTGAGTTGTGCCGTGGCGGAGATCTTTGTGGGCTATACTCGGCCTTGTCTCAGGATGGTAAGTTGGTGGTTGAAGATATCCCTCTAGTGGTGTGGGGGCTGTACTTTGGCAAAGTGGGTGGGGTTATATCCTTCCTGTTTGGCCCTGTCCGGGGGTGTCCTCGGATGGAGCCACAGTGTCTCCTGACCCCTCCGGTCTCAGCCTCCAGTATTTATGCTGTGTCGGGGGGCTAGGGTCAGTTAGTTATATCTGGAGTACTTCTCCTGTCCTATCCGTTGTCCTGTGTGAATTTAAGTATGCCCTCTCTAATTCTCTCTTTCTTTCTCTCGGAGGACCTGAGTCCTAGGACCATGCCTCAGGACTACCTGACATGATGACTCCTTGCTGTCCCCAGTCCACCTGGCTGTGCTGCTGCTCCAGTTTCAACTGTTCTGCCTGTGATTATTATTATTTGACAATGCTGGTAATTTATGAACATTTGAACATCTTGGCCATGTTCTGTTATAATCTCCACCCGGCACAACCAGAAGAGGACTGGCCACCCCACATAGCCTGGTTCCTCTCTAGGTGTCTTCCTAGGTTTTGGCCTTTCTAGGGAGTTTTTCCTAGCCACCGTGCTTCTACACCTGCATTGCTTGCTGTTTGGGATTTTAGGCTGTGATTCTGTACAGCACTTTGAGATATCAGCTGATGTACAAAGGGCTATATAAATACATTTGATTTGATACATACGATCACTATATTATATACGAGTGTACCAAACATTAGGAAAACCTCTTTCCATGACATAGGCTGACCAAGTGAAAGCTTTGATCCCGTAATGATGACACCTGTTAAATCCACTTCAAACAATCTGGATGAAGGGGAGGTGGGTTAAAGAATGATTTTTAGGCCTTCAGACATGGATTATGTTTGTGTCATTCAGAGGGCGAATGAGCAAGACAAAATATTTAAGTGGCTTTGAACGGGGTATGGTCGTAGGTGCCAGGCACACCGGTTTGAGTGGGTGAAGAACTGCAACGCTGCTGGGTTTTTCACGCTCAACAGTTTCCCGTGTGTCTCAAGAACGGTCCACCACCCAAAGGACATCCAGCCAACTTGACACAACTGTGGGAAGCATTGGAGTCAACATGGGCCAGCATCCCTGTGGAACGATTGACACCTTGTAGAGTCCATGCCCTGGCAAACTGAGGCTGTTCTGAGGGCAAAAGGGGGTGCAACTCAATATTAGAAAGGTGTTCCTAATGTTTTGTACACTCAGTGTATACTGTACACACACACGACAGTACCCACTTCATATGTTTGACACAGTTGGATCCCACCCTCTCAGCTACAAACTCCACCGTTCGTCTGAGAGATGGAGGCTGGTTATGGAAGAAGGCTTGCTCCAAATCCACCTTTACAGACAAAGTTGACAACACAGTCAAATCAACGTACTTCTAGAGACACTCTTCTTCCTATTTAGTATGCTTTGCTGGGAAGAGGAGAGACGGTCAGAAAGATAGTAGGAGAGTATCACATAGGCAGTACGTCGGATTGGAACCCGGGCACTAACCACTAGGCCAGCTACTCCTAGAACCGTACCTGTCGTTTTTGCTGTGACCTGGTGGTGGTGGGGGTACCTCTCAGCTCAGCAGAGGTAGGGGTGATCTTACGGATGAGGCCTCCACCCCTGGCAGAGCTACCGGCCACAAAGGCAGCGAGGAGCTTACGGAACTCACCTGAAAACACGAGATAGAACAGATAATCAAACAGCTACAATTGTGAGAACACCATTCGGGGCCCCTGCAGAAGACTTTGCACACGTAAAAATAGAATAACTATTGTCTATTGCCGGGGTTGGGGAGGAACGGATTAGATGTAAGGGATTACAAAAACAACGGTAACTGTAATCCATTACCAGCAAAAATATTGTAATCAGATTAGATACTTTTGAAAAACTAGATGATTACTTTTAAAATTCAGAACGGATGTTCTGTTGTTTTCTGAATGACATTCAAATCAGCATTGAAAAAAGGCGCACGCTTAAGTTTGTTCCACCTGAACGACTCGGCTACAGTCCAAGCTGTGTCTTCCAATGGTGCGACTGGTGTCGGCATCCAAAGATTATCCAACTTGAATAAAGGCTTAGAGGTACGGATGACAGCAGTGGTGTAGTCTACGGTGATACTGATATCACTTATTATTGATATCTACATAGCGCATTGATGTGAATCACACAGCTACTCTCCGATTTAGCTATTTGCGCCTTACGGATTGTGGATGGCTGTTCACAAATCTAAATGTGTATTTCAAGAAGTTTAAGCTGCCTATCAATCATTCTTCTTGAAACCAGTGGACAGCCAGTGAAAAATGCACTCTTGCAACAGCTACATTGCGCAGATCCCAGCCTATGGAATAAAAGTGGGGCTTTTATTGCTCAATCTAATTCAATTCTAATTCTAAAAAAACTCCATAGGCCTAATGAACACATGCTCAAACTCGCACACTTTTGATAGACTTAACGAGGGGCAATCTGTAGTTGCTACATACATTTTTGGACTTATAAATTATATCAATGTACAGATGTAATTTAATGTAGCAGTAAGTGATGGTTAGAAGAAGTCTACATAACCACCCATAAAGTTAAATTTTACCTCCATATATGGCCAGCTATGTAAACATTAACATTGATTTATCCTGCAATAGATGTCGTTCAATTGGTAACATACATTTTTGTCTTCTTAAAATGCCTCAAGGGCAAAGTAATCTAAAAAGTAACTGAATGTAATCAGATTACATTACTGAGTTTTGGTAATCCAAAAGTTGCGTTACTGATTACAATTTTGGATGTGTAACTAGCAACTAACGGATTACATTTAGAAAGTAACATACCCAACGCTGTCTATTACTATAAATTACTCATTTGATTTCTATGGATGTACCCACCCAGGAAAGGACAGCAGGTGTAGAGGAGCTGTTGGTCCACCAGGGGGAGACAGTCCTAAAATAAACAAAAAAACAAGTTCATCAAAACTCATGAAAAGACCGTGGCATTTCGCCTTCAAATGTAATTGAGAAGAGCCATTCCAGTTTACTCACAAGTCCCTGGACGTTGGTCTGGCTCTCCTCTAGCTCGACAGCTACAGCGAAATCAGTAGTGAAGAAAAGCTCCTCCGGGATCACTGGGATCTGGAACAGCCAGCCTAGAACAGCCACCATGAGAAGCTGATTCAGGTAACACACCTCTCCTTCTCTGGACAGCACCATACGCCTAAGAGACACACACACACACACACACACACACACACACACACACACACACACTGGGTCAGGACTTCAGATCACGAGAGAGAGAGAGACGGGGAAGCAGAGTAGAAAGGGAGAAATAGAGGGAGAAGGAGAGAGATGGGTAGAAAGAGAAAAATGAAGGAAGAAACTAGAGACAGGAAGAAGGTAAAAGGAGAGGGGAGGAGTGAGAACACATGCAAGAGAGAGTGAAAGCACTAAAAAAGGAGAATGATAGAGAAAGTAACACACACCTGTATAGGCTGAGCAGCAGTCCCAGAACGGTCCTGTAGCAGAGGAGGAAGGGACCGGTGAAGTCCAGCATGGAGAGGAACTCCACCAGCCAGGGCACAGTAAGGATGGTCCGTCTCCTACGAACACAGCTACGCAGGACCGCACACACATCCAGCACAGACATACTCTGAGAATGGAGGGAAGGAAAAAGCACAGAGGAGGGAAGCCACAATCTGGTAAGAAACTAGTACTTTACCGACTTGTAATAAAATGGTTATCTTCTGCGGATGGATGAAAAAATATGCCTCTTCCAACCAGGGTGAGGGTCAGTGACATTTCAATTCAGTCAATTCTGGTTTGAAGTCTACTTCCTGAATTGCTTCCACCGACTACTATTCCAAGTCTGGTGCTACAGTACCTTGCTGCGGAGGTTGGCAGTAGCCTCCTGTATCTCCCTGGAGGGCCTCTCAGAGGTCTGGTATGGCAGGAAGGAGATATAACCCAGGAACTTAGCTAGGAGACGAGCCAACAGCAGGACAGAGGAGAAACGCTGCTTCTCATCCTGAGAGAGAGAGAGAGATGAGGTGGCACAGAGAGAGGGCGAGAGAGAGGAGATATGGGAAAGGGGGGTATTAAAACAAGAAAATATATTCTCCACCAAGCCCCATTCTGATTGAGGTGAGAGATCTTGCACCAGGTCTACAGAGTAATCAGTGCTGACTTGTTGTTCCATGTCTCCCTCTCCCTCGGTACTGGAGACCACGGGAGCCAGGACCGACACCTCGTCAAGCTGGAGGAGCTGCTGACACAGACTGTCCTTCAGGTGCTGGTTCAGCTGGCAGCTAGGACAGAGAGGTATGGTTACTCGTAGACGTTCACCCAAATGACAAATCAGGATACTTCCGCATCTGTATAGATCGGAGAACAATCAGTCCGGATAAGATCGCTGCAAAATGCACAAGTAGTGTTTAACACTGCAGGAACTCGATCAATATGATTTGACAATCTGGTAATCTGCAAAATGCGACTGCATTGTATCCAAGCTGGAACACCACTGTCAATCTCACCAGCTTGCGGTCTTTAAGAAGTCCCTGAAGAACTCCTGGTGTCCCGGGAAGGCGGGTGGAGGACAGGGTCCCAGAATGCCTTGGGGCTGGATCAGACGCTCCTCCAGACGCTTTAGACGCCCCAGGCTGTCTGCTCCCAGCATGCCTAGCAGGTCCGCGTCGGGGGTGTCGCCCGGGGAGCCCAGAGCACGGGGACCTTTGCACATCTAGAGGGAGAGAGGGGTGTTAGCGTGAGAGAGAGCGCGAGTGTGTGTGTGTAATTGCACCATCCTAATTCCATACCTGCACCAACTGCTTGAGGAAGAGTCTGGCAAAATGGGAGTGGTTTCCAGTGGAGTTCAGTTGACTCACCATTCCTCTGAAAGGAGGAAGCACAACAGCACCACCATTATAACATGACCAATAACAAGGCCTACTCCTATAAAAAAGACATCACATTTTGCTGGAACCAGAGCCTTTTTATAGTCCAGGAATAGGCTTAAACTCGTTCTGTGAAACTGGCCATTAGTTTGCTACCACTAGTATTGGTCTTACCTGACCCTATTGCCTAGTTCAGCTTCAAACTCCCATCTAGGTTCCTTGTGGAAGTCTTCCCACTCTCGCAGCACCTCGTAGAAAATATCCCTCTGCTTCTTGAAGGTGTGGAAGGCCTTGTCACTGCTGAAGTTGGAGCGGTTGTCAGTGGCAGGCTGGAACGGGACAGAGTGGATGAAGGTGTCCACAGAGGGCGAGACCTGGAAGGGGAAAGAGAGAGGGCTGGGCTCAATTACATTTCAATTCATTGCTTTGCGAGTAGGAAAATGTGAATTCCTGTTTACTTCGGAGTTGGCTGAAGAGAACGAAACATGAGTGTATTAGTGCTCTTGTCATGTTGGGTTATGTACCTTGGCTGTGCTGGGGTCCTGGGCCAGAGTCAGTCTGTTCCTCAGGGACGGAGAGAAGCAGGTCACCCTCTCGTTCTCAGCCAAGAGACGCAGGGTGTCTTTGTCCAGGTGAGACACCAACCTGACACAGACAAAGATTGTTTTAACCGTTATTTCGCCAGGTTGTCACATTGATGTCAAATTACCTCTTTTAAAGGGAGACCTAGCCAAGAGTGCAGGTCCAGAATAAACACATATGGAGCCAGACTATCATAGGATTCAAATCTTAAATGTTCAGTATAATATGCCCAGGAAGAACTCACTCAAACTGATTCTCCAGCACCCTGACAGAGAAGTAGACACAGTTGTGCACCTTGCTGAGGTAGCCTCTTTCCAGGACATCTGTGTAGATCAAACACAAAGGGTTTAGCAGTCATATTGTCACCAATAAAACATGAATTAACCCATACATTTAAATAAATACATTTGCACTGAAAGAAAGAATATTACAAAACTCCATCCATACTGATTACTGGTCATGTTAAAGAATCTCCACCTCTCACCTAACGTCCCCATACTTAGATCCTTGTCCTCTTCCTCTGTGACGGCTGGTGTTCTAGATGTCAGAAGCTGCAGCACAAAGAACAGCTCCAGGAACACGTTGGGAACTAGGTTCTCTGTCAGAAAGAGATAGACCAAACACAACATTAGACTCTTCACCAGAATTAATGTTATTACACAATAGTAATTAAACAAAAAAATATATATATTTTTTTTAATTGCACATTACTTCGACTAAAGTACTTAACATCTTACAAAAAAATCTGATTTCCAAAAGAACACATTTTGATTATATAGCTAGCCAACCCTAGCCTGGTCACAGATCTGTTGTGCCAACTTCTATGATCAATGCAGACAGCACAAAAATATCTGGGACCCAACACAAGGACCAGGTTAACCCCCCTCTAGCATGAAACACTGTCTCCCCCTACAGGTCATATACCAGAGATGCAGGTACAGTAGAGGTCAGCCAGAAGGTCCAGTTCAGAGGTCAAGGTGACTTTAGAGGGGTCAGGACACGACCCCAGGGTGACAGGGGTCATTTTGGAGCCCGATACTGTCCGGAGCCCTGGTTTGGTAGGGGTACAGGGGTCCAAAGAGGTGGGTAGAGGGGAGCCCACCTGCTGGGCTCGTTTACACCTACAAGAAACAAGTAACAGATTGAAAATGACAGCAAAGGGAAAAATGGGATAATTGAGATCGACAGAGGTAGAAAAAGGACTGGTTTCATGATCCCAAATAAGACTAATCCTGGATTTTTTTTAAACTTTCAATTGAGATTTTCCATTCAAAACATTTTTTTGTCCAGGATTTGGCTGACTCTGTGTTTGGGAAATCAGTCCTAGAAGGTGTGTGTTATAAATGGTGACTGGCCTTCTTAACCCACTTACTTCACTCTCTTTAGCAGTTCTCTCTCCTCCTGCAGACTGAGAGGGGGGCTGCCCATGTTCAGGGTCCCAGTGATGCTCCCTTCGATGGCCCCGGTGACTGCCTCTGGGACTGGGGGAGGGCTGGAGGGCCTGGTGCTGAAGGGGGTGGAAGTGAAACAGGTCTTCGGTCTGGAGTGAGGCCGCTCTGCACTGACTGGGGTTGGGTTGATCCTCCGAGATGGTTTTGTATGCAGTCTAGTGGAGAAAGAAGTGGGGAGGACAGAACAGTATGATAAAAATACCATTGTTGTTCATTGTTTTGGTTGAAGTAAGATATTTTTGATTGATCTCTTAATTCACAGGTGAGAACATTTCATTCAGTGTTCTTAAATTCAATTCAAGGCATAGAACAGAACTCACGCTGGTGATGCATGCGACACCCCCATAGGTGGGAAGTCTTCCAGATTGGTTAAGTTGAGCTGGACCAGCGTTGTCATCTGAGCCATTGGAGGCGACACAGCTGGGTCACCCATTTTATTAGCCCCTCCTCCCCTTCCCTTCCTCCCACCACCCTCAGATCTTCCTGGCCCCACCTCCTCAGTCTGGAACACACCACGCCCCCCACCCTGCCTTCCCATCCCGGCACTCCTCCTGCGGCCACGTGGCTGCTGCTGGACGCCCAGGCTGAGACTGTGGTGGTGCTGGAGCTCTGGAGGTGACGGCATGAAATCCCCCAAACTGGCTCTCTGGGTGGAGCGGCGCTCTGAGGGAGTATGCCTGGAGGTGGAGGCTGGAGCAGGGCTCCTGGCTGAGCTGAAGGAAGGACTACTGAGGGCACTGATCCCACCCAGGCAGTGGGAGCCAGATGGGGGTTGGCTAGTATCCCACTCAGCCCCAGGAGACAGGGAGGGAGTGGAGGAGAATAGCTGTACACGGCTGGCACTACGAGGACCGGTTCCAGGTCCGGTAGATCTGCAGCCCCCCCTATGCTCACTGGAGAAGCCTGGCCCCTGCTGAGAGGGCTGGGAGACCCTGGGGTGGCTGGGGGTCTTGGCGGGTGTGGCAGGGCCATGGGTGAGGGTGGAGCAGCTCTGCTCTCGCAGGAAGTTCAACAGGAAAGGAACAAACTCCTGTCTTTCGATCTTCAGTGGCTTACACCATGCCAAGCTGTCACTGTCCTGTTGTGACAATAACAGTAGGAAGAATGTATGAGAACATCTCAAGAATATCTAGCTAGCTAACGTTAGCTAGTTATCTTGAAGTGGTCATCATTAGCTAGCTAGCAATACTTTCCTAAAGAACTAGTTACGTTAGTTGATGACCTGATTTACATCGTTCTGAAGATGATACGACAGGTAGCGAGTTGTCAGTTGACTAGCTGGTAAGCTATTGATTTCATAACAGTTAGCTAGCAAACTGGCTAGCTAGCCTAGTTTCCATATTGAAAACAGCAGGTGAGCGAGCAGTGGAAAAAGTTTTGTTTACATCCGTTCCACGATGACATTTCGCAGCGCACGCAAAACTATTGAAACCAGACCCCACGAAATCCACTTAATCTCGGGTTTGCAATTGTCACTTACCCCGTCGTGTTTTAACCATTCTACGGCCTTGATAGCTTCCACTTCCTTCTGCAGCAGCGATTCCAAAAGAGCCGCCATTCTGGTCTGAGCAGGCGCCGTCTGGCACTCTTGCCTGCTGCTTGGAGTTGGGGGCGGACCAGAATGGGAGCAGGCGCGCGAATGTCGCTACTGCATTGCCCTGGGGCGCGCTCCAGAAACAGGACAGCATGTCTACTTCCGTCAGATCATTTCCTGCGACTGACAAATCAACGTTTAAGTGCAAACAGCACTCAAACCGGAACCGGTTCCAATATTACGTGAAAATACTAGGCAAATGTGACATTGGCATTACAATAGTGCACTGTTGCAGACCACTTCTCAAATAAAATAAATAGGCAAACAGTTTAGGTGTTTTCTGCATGCTGAATGAGTATTTTATTTATAACCAGTTTATAAAAATAAAATACAAAATAATTGTAAACGAAAAAAGAAAAAAAACACTGTACAAGGCATTGATATGGTACAAATGATAAAATAAGCATACATAATTACAGTTATGTACAATGTCGATCCTCCTCTTGTTACATTCTTTCCTTGTGACTGTACATACATTTCAAAACCGTTACATTGCAACACAGGACTAAAACGTGAAGCATTTCAAGAAATATCTAAAACTGAAGTCACACAGGCAATGGGTCTCAACGATGAGCATCACTACCCAATACATCAATAAATCAATTTGTTGTTGTTGTTTTTACATTTGGCCTTTTGGCCCAAAAACACAGTATCTGTGGCAATGAATGAGTACAATCATTGGACCACAGATACAGGTAGGCTATGACACGTGACACCTTCACAATCACACCACCATACAGTCAGTGGCAAATCATAATCTCAGTCCAAAAAGTAACATTATAAACTGGGTGCTTTGAGCCCTGAATGCAGATTGGCTGACAGCCATGGTATATCAGACTGTATACCATGTGCATGACAAAACATTTATTTTTACTGCTCTAATTACGTTGGTAACCGGTTTATAATAACAATAAGGCAACAGGGGGGGTTGTGGTATATGGCCAATATACCACTACTAAGGGCTGTATCCAGGCACTGCGCATTGCGTAGTGCTTACAAAGAACAGACCTTAGCCGTGGTATATTGTCCATATACCACCCCCCCCCCCAGGCCTTACTGCTTAAATATACCACTTTTTTGTGCAATAATAACAATAAAATGCAAATATTATGAATGGATTGATATTTTCCCAAAATCAGCAGCACTTTATTCCTTCAGCACTTTCCTTTTATTAAAGCCTTTAGTGAAGCAATAAGTTACGGTTAATCAAGATGACCTTTTAAATAAATACATTAAACTTTTTACAGGTATATAATAAACATTTTGAGCAACTACAGCTGAAGTCAGTTAGCTTATGGAAGTTCCGAATATAACCTAGAATTGAAAAGATCACTAACTGCTTGGTGTGGTACAACTGTATATGTACTGTACATTCGTACCACAATCTCTGGATGTAAAAACAGAGCTTTATCATACACCTTCAAACTCATTTCTGATTCCAGAATCCAGACACAGCTCAGTGGTCAAATGGCTATTGGCTACTGCCGGTGACTTCAAACATTCTGTCCAGTCAATGGACAACTTGATTGGATCAAATTGGCCAATAAGAGCAGAGGTGCCCACAGAAAGAAAAGCTATATATCTGAAAGGCAAACACCAATACTCTGCCTCTAATCTGCTGGATAAATCCTTTCCACCGATCTGTAAAGGCAGGCAAGACGGGACGGACAACACACCTATCAAGGATGGAAAGGGACTCGGGAGAACCCTATACAGTCTATGGAAGAACCTGACAGTAGCTTGGTGGCTAAGCAGTGGAGTGATCCTCAGCACAGAGTAGACAAACAGACAGACACAGTTCAGTCATCCCTTGCTTACACAGCCAAGGAAAGAGAAGAGACATGATTAAGGCGACCGACTGACTGAACACTGTGTGTCTAGCCTTGGGATAAGTCATATCATAGCTGCTCTGTGAAACGGTACCCACTAGATGGGCAGGCTGCAGAAAAACAAAATGAGCTTTTTGGTCTTAATTGAAGGTTAGGCATAAGGTCAGCACTGAGGTTAGGGTTAAGGTTAGGTTTAAAACCAGATTTTAAAAAGAGAACTTGTAGAAATAGGCTAGGGCTTATGACTTTGCAACTTGGCCAGAAAGTGACGACGCTGTGGGACAGAGGGGTTTTTCAAGGTTGCCCACGTTGCATAGATCATCAGATCATTAAGTAATTGATGGGGTTCCCGCTATGTTAAACACTACGGCCACATTTGTAGAGATCTACGTTGAATCAGATCTGTATCAGCCTGTCTGCAATGTAAGCAACCTGGAACGCCACCAGGCTGTATGCAGCCAAGTACCAAGACAATCTCTCACAATTGACCAAGTAAAACAACTCACTTGACATCCAGTACTGTATATAATGACAGAGCAATGGAGTCCATCTCCATTAGAGCAATGGTATAGTAGTGCAATGGTATAGTAGATTACTCCCACTGCACATTGGTTGTATAAGGTTTGGGTGGGAACCAGATTTTCATAGCATCTTACCGTTTTTGATGCACAAAACAATTTAGGCAACAGGGATCTTGATCCAGGAGGGAGTTGAATGTCTCTGTTATAACCAAGAAGCTTGATCTTAACATTTTGCCACTTAGCTAGCAAGTTAGAAAACTAAATGCATAGCTGGAGCCCTGAGCTGGATATCATTTATTTGACACATTTTAGATTTCTTATAGCGATACTTAACTTACATTTATAAGCAGTGGCGTTGCCCCCCCCCCCCCCCCAAAAAAAAAAAATACGTTTGTTGTTTTTTAAACGGTATTAAAAATTATACCTTCGGTATTTCGCCAGGATCCTTTTTCAGGAGTATTACCGAATCAGTCAGTGCAGTAGTCCTAGGATTATGAGCGTTTTGAGAGCTAGAAAAGCAGATCAATGCTGTGGACCAGGTGGGACGATAAGAGTGAAGAGTGATCGAGATTGTGAGGAGAAATGGAAAACGAAACAAATTAAATATTCCAACCAAAATACATACGGTACTATCCAACAAGAAGAAGAATTCCCTTTGACATTCACAATGCATTATGGGAACGGGTATGCTGCTTACTTTACTGATTGGTTGATTGTTTGGTTTTTCTCTTTTCTTGGTAGGCAGCGCATGCAAGGAGTAATAGTGCTGGAAGCAGTGGTTAGTTATATTACAGTATCTTACAAGCAGAGGTGGTGGGGAGAGGTAGCCCGTGTTTCAGTCGGTTTCTGCTATCATTCCACTCCTTGCTACTCCTTTTCATTCCAATGTTGGGCAATAACACGCAGTACAAGGAGTGGAATGTCAGAACAAAACCGGTTCTGAATTTCAGGCTAGAGGGGAGGGGGGGGGGGGGGGGGGGGGGGGATTTAGTAGGTAGAAGAAAGGTCAGGTGAGGGAGGTTTTAAATGATAGTGTTCATTGAAAATGTGGTTGGTTCTCAAACAATACATGAACTCTGAGGTAATAGTGCACACAACATACAGTATGTCATTACAAAAGAAACAAAACATTCTCTTGCACACGTTTTTTTTTTTATCCTTTGGGAAGTTTGAAACACTGATTTGGTATACGATACATGATATTTATATGGTATAAATAGCATGACATTATTTGACAAATATTGGACCTGTCATAACATTTAGACAAACAGGACATCGAAGTTTTCTTTAATATCTTAAATAAAAATGTTCTTTCTTAAAATAATGTCTGAATAAATAAAATAAAACCATTCACTTTACTTCATTTTCCTTGTGGTGAATAATATGTTATACTCACATGAAGAGGACTGTCTTTGAAGCTGGCACAATTTTTGCAGGGGGTCATTTTGTAAAAATGAGAATCATAGCCTACTTTGTAGTGAAACCAGGAGCTGCCCAAAGTGCCAAGGCAAGGCACACATTAAGACAAGTGTTTATTATACAGTAATAATCATTATAACTTAGTGTTGCCTTGTATTCACTACTACTGTTATAAAGTTATCAGCAGGCTGTGTCCCAATTCTCCCCAAGTGTGCAGTTCCCTCCCATCCATGCATTTAAAATCGCTGGATTGGTGTAAGCATGGGCAAGGCTAGGGAGGGTTGCCATCATATTTCTTACACCATTACTTTTACGTCCAAGGCAGAAGGGTAAAGAATTAGGACGCAAAGTCAGACTCCTTTCTCAAGAGGAGCATATAAAAGGGAATCAAGGCCCAGTTACTAGTATTCAATCACACACTTACTTTGACATTTAGGTTCCCCCAATCAATCAATCAATCAACACAGTAGGCACAAGTAGGTGTGTGAGCTCACACACACACTATACGATTGTATTAAAGGAAGGATCGCTCAAAATGATCACTTCTTTCACTGATCGATCGATTGCTTTAGATGCCTTTGAAATAAAGGACCCTCGCTATACAGTACATCTGAAGTCAAAGACGGAGAGAGAGAGAGAGAGAGTGTAACTGGTGTGACAGGAGCGTCAAAACAGAAATAAATAGGATCTGTAGATAGTGTACATTTCTCTCGAGGGCTTCATGGCCATACATGTAGGCCTGCTATGCACTGCGCTCCCTAGGCCAGTACAGAGGAAACACAATAGAACAAGCCAATATAATAATGGTTAGTGATTAATACACAAGTGCTCATCCACTGAATTTCCACCACGAATGAAGTGTGTTCACTTTCACTGAGGAGATGAGGGAAGTAAGTACCCCTACATTTTACACACAGCATGACGCATCTGGATACTTTTTGCATGAAGTATGACCGCTTAAAGTGGGCTTATAAATGAGTGATTAAACGATGACAAAATGGAAGGAATAAGAGGAGAAAGAGTGAAGGATTTACAAGTGAAAGAGATAGAGGACAGCGGGGTGTGGGGATAAACTGAACGGGGAGGAGAGGGGGGAGGGCATTAAGTTCAGTATTCTCTGACAGAGGCCTCAGATCCTCATCATGATCGTCTGGTCTGTATGAACATCCCACCCTCTGCTGTGGCAACAACACTGACCCCCAGGGCCTACTCGCAAAGCGTCTCAGGATAGGAGTGCTGATCTAGGATAAGTTTAGTGATTTATTATTATTTACGTACTTCATGAATAAGATTACAATGACAGAGGGGACCTGCTCCTACCCTGAGACGCTTTAATAAATAGGCCCAGAGCTTCCTGTGGGCCAGGCTTGGACCAGAGCTGGAGCAGTGGGCCACTATCTGCTGCTCAGCTTGCTGGAGCACTTCCTCTCTCTCTCCTCGCGGCTGCAGACTTTCCCCCTGGGGGCGTGCTGGTGGAAGGGGCCGGTGCGGGCCTGGCGACCGCAGCAAGTCTCCTGGTGGTGAGGGTAGGAGCGCCGGGGAGGAGGGGGGGACCCGGAGAAGCTAGGAGGGGATCGGGACCGACCGAAACAAACCCCTCCTCCTCTCTCTCCCCCACGGTGTTCGTGGCGGGAGGGGGAGGAGGAGACAGAGCGCTGTAGAGAGGAGGAGCTGCGTGGAGATGCGCTGGAGCTCCGGTGGTGATGGTGGTGGGGGGAGCTGGTCAGGCTACACATGCCCATCCGGGAGCCTCCGTGCTGAGCTGAGGAGCGGCCGTGGTGGGGGGAGCCACGGACAGAACCACCACCATGACCATGGTGCATGAGCTGGGCCAGGCAGGTCAGGAGGTCTGAGTCGCTGGTACTGCCCGCTCGAATTCGGTAACGCCTCAGCCTTGGGTGGAGGATGGAATATGGAGAATGGGTTTGTAACTTTAGATATACATTGTAAATTGAGATCATTAAGGCAAAATGAGAGTAATTCAGCTGAATGATAGTAGCCTCGTCCCAGATCTGTTTGTGTCCAAACAGTAGCATGACAATTACCATATAGGAGTTGGCAAGGCAGCACAAACAGATCTGGGACCAGGCTACTATGACAGATGGCATAGACAGGTAATAAAAACAAATAATGAAGAGTTATATTACCTGCCCTCCACTGCAGGGCGACTGGGTGGCTTGCCCGGGGGTGGGCGTGGTAGGTACTGTGCAGCTCGCTCCTGCTCTGTGGCCGGGTTAGGAAGGTTAACAGGGCGAGGGATCCTGCTCTTACGGGACAGGGGGCTGGAGGAGGAGGACAGGGAGGGGGCATCGTCCCCCTGGCGGTCGGAGCGTGACCCCAGGAATGACTCATCGGCCGTCTCAGAGCGGTCCGAGGCGGAGGACAGCTGTTCCCCGCGGGGGAGTGAGGCCATCATGGAGCCGCGGTGAGAGAGAGAGGGAGAGGCTGTGGGAGAGGGGGCTGGGTGGTGGCCTCCTCCCTGGTGGTGGTGGGCTTTCTTCTGAAGCAGCTTCTCCATGGCAGAGCCAGGAGTGGGGAGGAGGTCCAGCAGACTAGAGGGTTCCAGGACAGGGATACGGCTCAGCCTGCGGGAGGGGTCCCTACGGGGGGCGGAGGGCAGGGAGGAGGGGGTTAGTGCTGGGGCTGGGTCACTGGTCTCCACCCCATCTCCCCTGTCTGGCCGGGGCTGGTCACTCTCATGGTCCTTCAGCTCTGGGAAGGCTCCACTGCTGCCATCCCCCTGGCCGTAAGCTGGGGGAGAGAGATGGCCGTTGACTAGCCCTAATACTGGGCTGTGGGGGGAGCGGGGGGAGCGTGGAGAATGAGAACGGGGAGAATTAGGAGAAACGGGAGAGCGAGGGGAGTGAGGAGAAGACATTCGGCTTGGCACAGGACTGTGGGCTTTGGTATGGGTCTGGGTGTTGGTGTCTCCTCCGTTGACCAGGGTATCTGCCAGGAGGTCATCCAGAGTGGTGGGACTGGCAGGCTGGCTGCCAGGCTGGGTAAAGGTATGGTTAGGGGTGGGCAGGCGCTCCTGGCCCTGGGAGGTGTGGATATCAGCGGTAGCAGTATTATCCTGCGGCTGCTTGGCCTCAGCTGCGGCTTCACCTCGTCTCTCCAGCAGGAGGCAATGTGGAGCACTGTCTGAGCCTGACTGGGACCGCTGAGCTGTCAACTACAGAGAGCGATGGGGAGAGGGAGAAAGATGGACGGAGAGAGAGAGAGAGAGAGTATTAGTCAAATGGCAACATTGTAAGAGATCATGTGAAAAGATTGAATTAAGATCAAGGAAATGTCAGTTAAGTTGTTAGTCAGTATCAAACCAGCAACAAGACAGACCTGGGTCAAATAGTACAGATAATGTATTTTATTTAACTTGGAGTTTTGGGACTATTCCATTGTACCTGGAAAGCTAAACTAAGTACCCCTCAAGTATTTGACACATGTATTTGACCCAGATCTGCAATAAGAACAAAAACATTTACACAACCATGCATGGGACTACAAATGAGAGAAAGAGTCAGGTTGAGTTTTTAGAAAAGAGAGAGCGAACAGGAGAAGAGGAAAGGACAAAAGACAGAGACAATCACCAAAACAAAAGTTACTGCCACGTAACCTGTTGTCATGGCTCCACATTCTAAACACACATACTCCAATCAGAAAGCTCCCTGAGCAAGGTTGGGCTCAATTCAGTCAATTCAGGAAGTAAACTGACATTCAAATTCCAATGTTCAACATCGCTTTTCAATCAAGAAAAGTGGAAGTGCAATTTCCGTTTACATTCTGAATTGAAAAGGAATTGAAATAGAATTGAGCGAATTCCTTCCCTTGACACGAGGACACATTGATCTGAGCGTGCTCAGTCTGCATCACACTGATCTGCTGTTCCCTGGAGAGAGCAGCCTGCCTGATGACAACACAACAACACAACAGCCAAACAAACGCACTAGCAGCAAAAGGAAACAAAAAAGAAGCAAACGGAACAACCAAACAAAACTTGTAAAAAAGGACAGGAAGAAACTAATAGCTGAGGGAGGAAGGTAGGCGGTGTGTTATGGTTAAGATAGAGACGACTGATTGGTTAGTGGCCTCAGGGCGGAGTGGGCGGCGTGATCATCACCTGCTGAAGTTGGGCACGTGTGATGCGTATAACGGAAGGGAACCTGCTGTTGGCGGCACCCGCCGGGATCGCGGGCAGTTTCCTGCGCCCGGTGGGCGATTGGTTACGGGCGGAACCGGGGTGAGGTGGTGGAGGTAGGGAGGCGTGGCAGGAGGAACAGGAGGTGGGACGGAGGAGGTGCTGTTGGTGGTTGGCTGAATAGCTGTGCCTCATTCCAGGAGGGTCCCTTTGGTGCAGGGGGTCCGACAGGGTGGTGAGGAGGGTCTGGGTGTGCGGGCTGGGGGAACGCAGGAGCAGAGGACTGGACGTCCTGGCCAAAACCTCCTCAGGCAGGGACGGAGGAGAGGTGGGGAGCTAAGAGTACGGGAGGAGGTGGGAGAGGGAAGGAGGGAGGGACAGAGGAAGGAAGGGAGAGGGGGATGGGAGAGGAGAGGAGGAGGAGAGGAAGTGTGGAGTGAGAGGTGATGAGAGGGAGGGTGAAAAGAGAGGGAAGGTGGTGAAAGAGGAGAGATGGTTTGAACAGGTAGAGTACGGGGAGAGAAATAGGAAGAGTTGAAGGTGTGGAGAGAGGGTAGTGTGGGGGAAATGGGCAGATTGGGGTGGGGGTGAGAAAGGAGGAGTATAGCATATATTTAAAACTTTGAGGGAGTGGACGGCGAGGTGGGAGGAATCCTGAGATCTAAAACGTCTCCTTAGAGGAATCGCATGAGTCAGTGTACAATCTATTTCTTCATATAGCACCGTTTGTGAAAGGGTCAACCAGGACAAGAATTCAAGAGTAGAAAAATCAACATAGCAAATGAAAGTTGTAAATAAAGAGCAAATAATGATATCAAATGCAAATCAAAGTGCCCTTTCAAGCAACAGCCACTCTCAAACAAAACCATTGTCTGAGGAGTATCTGTAGTTTTACCAAGCTCACACAAGAAAAGAAACAAGCTCACATGACATTAGTGATCACAATCACATTTCACTTCAATCCACAGCAAGATGCTACTGTTGACCCAGATGAATGAAGCATCCTACCGTGTCTAGTTCTGTGTAAGGTGTATTACACTTTCAGTAAACATTGCATGATATGTCTTTACCTGTGTGAGGTATTTAATAGTGGCATGTATTACAGTTAAGCATGTAATATAATAGTGAAGTGTGTTACAGTGAGGTATGTAATATAATAGTGAAGTGTGTTACAGTGAGGTATGTAATAGTGATGTGTGTTACAGTGAGGGACGTAATATAATATTGCAGTATGTTACAGTGAGGTATGTAATATAATATAACAGTGAAGTGTATTACAGTGAGGTATGTAATATAATATAATAGTGAAGTATGTTACAGTGAGGTATGTAATATAATATAACAGTGAAGTGTGTTACAGTGAGGTATGTAATATAATAATGAAGTGTGTTACAGTGAGGTATGTAATAGAAAGGTGAAGTGTGTTACAGTGAAGTATGTAATAGAAAGGTGAAGTGTGTTACAGTGAAGTATGTAATATAATAGTGAAGTGTATTACTGTGAGGTATGTAAAATAGTGAAATGTGTTAAAGTGAGACATGTTATATAATTGTGAAGTGTGTTAAAGTGAGGCATGTTATATAATTGTGAAGTGTGTTACAGTGAGGCATGTTATATAATTGTGAAGTGTGTTACAGTGAGGTATGTAATAGTGAAGTGTGTTACAGTGAGGTATGTAATAGTGAAGTGTGTTACAGTGAGGTATGTAATAGTGAAGTGTGTTACAGTGAGGTATGTAATAGTGAAGTGTGTTACAGTGAGGTATGTAATAGTGAAGTGTGTTACAGTGAGGTATGTAATAGTGAAGTGTGTTACAGTGAGGTATGTAATAGTGAAGTGTGTTACAGTGAGGTATGTAATATAATAGCGGAGTGTGTTACAGTGAGGTATGTAATATAATTGTGAAGTGTGTTACAGTAAGGTATGTAATATAATAGTGAAGTGTGTTACAGTAAGGTATGTAATATAAGTGAAGTGTGTTACAGTAAGGTATGTAATATAATAGTGAAGTGTGTTACAGTAAGGTATGTAATATAATAGTGAAGTGTGTTACAGTAAGGTATGTAATATAATAGTGAAGTGTGTTACAGTGAGGTGTGTAATATAATAGTGGAGTGTGTTACAGTGAGGTATGTAATATAATAGTGGAGTGTGTTACAGTGAACTGTGTAATACTAGTCCATGAGGTCCTTACCTGTGTGAGTACTCCCTCAGCCAGGCCCTCAGCAGGGCTAGTCGGGGTGATGGGGGGCAGGCTTCCCGGGTGTCCCACACTCAGCTCCAGCCTGTCCACTCTAGGGGGTCCTGTCCTGGACCTTGGTGTCCCCTGGAGGTTCCCATTCCTGTCCCCATGGACCTGACCAGGACTTGGGCTCCCCCTTGACCCCTGCCCTACCTCCAGGTCCTCTTCTTCCTCCTCAGAGGGGCTGGTCGTAGCCTTTGCCCCAGTTCCTGTCCCTGGGGACTCGCTGGGCCTCTCCACCATCACCCACTCCCTGGAGTCCACCTCACCCCTGCCGGAGCTCAGGTTGAGGGCCACGAAGCCTCCGCTGCTGGGTGCCCCCTCGCCTTGCTCCAGGGAGCCAGGGGAGTGAGGGGAGACAGGTTTGGGCGAGCTACCGTTGGTGCCACCACCAGATATGAACTCCTCGTCGTAGTGCCAGACTCGGTCAGAACCACCAGCTCGACCTAGAGCTGTGGCACCAACAGCAGGTACAGACACACCCTGGCCCACCTCAGACCCCTTCTCCTGCTGCTGCTGCCCACAACTCTGCTGCTTCACTGAGCTGGAGAGAGAGAAAGACAGACAGATATAAAGACATTAACATGTTAGTCATTTGGCAGGTGTTCTTATGCAGAGCGACTTACAGTCAGGGCATTCAGAGAAGACAGGACAGGAGTAGGGCTGTTGTGGTGACCATATTACCTCCACACCTGCAGTCATGACCGCAGTCAAATTCCACGTGACCGTTTGAGTCACGGTAATCTCCTATGCGCTTTGACATGAATGGCACTGATGCATTGGAAGTACCCAACTCTGTAACGATCATCAGGTCACTAATGGTCTGGTACTCAGGTCTCTGTTGTTCCTCTAACCACTCTGACATCAATGCAAATACAATTGAAAATCACAAACACTTATCATCTAGGGCCTCCCGAGTGGTGCAGTGGTCTAAGGCACTGCATCGCAGTGCTAGCTGTGCCACTAGAGATTCTGGGTTTGAGTCCAGGTTCTGGGGCGGCGCAGAATTGGTCCAGTGTCGTCCGGATTAGGGGAGGGTTTGGCCGGCAGGGATGTCCTTGTCCCATCGCGACACATTGGTGTGGCTGGTTTCCGGGTTAAGTGGGCATTGTGTCAAGAAGCAGTGCGGCTCGGTTGGGTTGTGTTTCAGAGGACGCAGAGCTCTTGACCTTCACCTCTCCCACGTCCGTACGGGAGTTACAGCAATGAGACAAGACTGTAACTACCAATTGGATACAGTGAAATGGACGCTTACTAAAGTGGTGATTCATTCTCAGCCTTTAAGAAGTTGCATGTAGAACACCCATTGCATTTTAGAGTTTATACTCAATCCCCCCAAACAAGCCTGAATTAAAATAACAATTGTGCTGTTATACAATAGCCTAATATACAAAATTCAACAAAACTCTAGTAATCACCTTTGAGCGTGGACTGTGTTATTATGCATACTGGATGGCCTGGTTACCTTATGCTACGCTCCAAATGTTCTATCCATGAGTCTGGGAGAGAACGTATAGGCCAAGTCGATGATGTTGGTTCACGGATTGCGCAGGGTGGCTTAGTAGTTTGTCTATAGTGAATTTGTTCATTCCTTTCCCAAGCGCGTAAAGAGAGAGGGGCTGTCAACAGCTTAATAAAATATATTTAGTTGGGAAAACATGTCTGTCGATGTTCCCAAACAGATTTCACTTAGTTTCCCAAAATGAATCACTAGGTAGCTGCAGGAGGTGGGTTAGAGAGCCCATGGCATACAGAGTTTAGGTAGAATATCACATGTCACACAGTGAGAGGCTGCTCCTCAAACGGATTGACGCGTGAAGTGAAATAAGTGTTCTTATAAGCCCAGAGATTTCTACATGCATTCCTGTGTGAAAGCAGAGTACTGATGGTTGCTACTAGAAAGAGGAGTATCCCAGCTTTCTAGTGCTAATATATTTATTTCTCAGCTAAGTCCCATTCCTGGTTGTAAGTAATAGTGTAGAAGCATAGAGATACAGGGGGTTAGTAAGGGTACTGACCATGCCTCCAGGAAGCGTTCAGGGCTGGGCTTGGCCTCTAGTGTCAACCTCCTGTCCAGCTCAAAGCTGTGGATGTTACGAAGCTTCCTGAGCAGAGGACCACCACCGTCCTGCCCGGAGGCCCCCACCATCTCCGAGTGTACCCGGACAGGAGAGCCCAGACTGGGGTTGGCGTGTGGGCTCTGGAGACCCCCCTGGTTGTTGCTGTGCTCCTCCTCTGTGGCTGCCTGGTGGGGATGGAACCAGGGGATGGAGTGGTAAAGGATATGGGTGTGTGTATACATGTGTGCTGGTGTGTATGTGTGTGTGGGTGTGTTCACGTGTGTGTGTTCACATGTGTGTGTGTTTACCTTCCAGACAGCTGTCCTGATGCGGTTGCGGTCACGGTCCAACATCTCCCAGACGTCAGCTTCCTGGTTGGCCCGGGGCATGCTGGGGGATCCAGGGAGGCGGTCTGGAGGAGGGTTGTTCTCCCCATTGTCACTGAGCTGCTCGTCCTGCAGCACGTCATCTGTGTTCTCCCTCGCCAGGTCCCCAGGGACCAGGGACGCATTTGCCATTCTGGAATCATAGAGTAGAGGTTACTATGGTGTCACTAACTGACAGCAACTGGAAGATTCATCCATTCATTCAACCGGTAGATTCATTCATTCATTCTGTAAAGAAGTGATAGTTGTTTTTAAACCAGTGTGTGAAACAAGAAACCCCTAAACCCTCAGTGGACTTTCAAACAGCTAGTCCATGATTCCCAGTCTCTTACCCCATGTGTGCAGGCGTGAGGCGTGTGTGGTGCTGTGGTGTGGTGGCTGTAGCGTTGATGCTCAGAGTGCCATCAGACCCAGTCCTCTCCCAGTCATACGGGTCATTCTCCACCACGTTGTAGGTCTTCATACTGTTGTCAAACACTGACATCAGCAGCTACAAAACAATAGGAAGTCACATGATGTCATATCCTGAGATACCTAAGGACTTGTACGACATCACTGACTGACTGGCTGACTGATACTTAGTACTCCAAGAGGGATCAGACATTCAGACACTCATTGTTATGACATTTTGAAGACAATCCAAGATTATGTAGACAATCAGTCATTCTGCAAAAAGACACTGAGTATACCAAACATAAGGCACAACTTCCTAATATTGAGTTGCGCACCCCACAGGGATACTGGTCCATGTTGACTCCAATGCTTCCCAGAGCTGTGTCAAGTTGGCTGGATGCCATTTGAGTGGTGGACCATTTCTGATACACACAGGAAACTGTTGAGTGTGAAAAACCCAGGAGCATTGCAGTTCTTGACATAAACTGGGGCGCCTGGCACCTACTACCATATCCTGTTCAAAGGCACTTCCATTTTTTACATACACAATCCATGTCTCAATTGTCTCAAGGCTTAAAAATCCTTCTTTATTCTGTCTTTATTCTGTAGACAACAATTGACTGAATAGGGTTGTGGCGGTCACAAAATGTAGTCAGCCGGTGATTGTCAAGCAAATAACTGTCAGTCTCACGGTAATTGACCGTTAAACACATTTAGCATCTGCTGGCTAAAAATAAAAATCAAATCAAATGTTATTTGTCAAACGCGCTGAATACAACAGGTGTAGACCTTACCGTGAAATGCTTACTTTACAAGCCCTTAACCAACAACGCAGTTGAAATAGAGTTAATAAAATATTTACTAAATAAACTAAAGTAAAACATGTTTTGAATCAAACAAAGAGTAACACAATCAATTTACATAGCAATAACGAGGCTATATACAGGGTAGAGGTCGACCGATTAATCGGAATGGCCGATTAATTAGGGCCGATTTCAAGTTTTCATAACAATCGGAAATCTGTATTTTTGGGCGCCGATTTCTGATTATTAAAAAAAATTATAATAATGTTATACCTTTTATTTAACTAGGCAAGTCAGTTAAGAACACATTCTTATTTTCAATGACTGCCTAGGAACTGTGGGTTAACTGCCTTGTTCAGGGGCAGAACGACAGATTTTCACCTTGTCAGGCTCAGGGGTTCCAATCTTGCAACCGCACAGTTAACTAGTCCAACGCTCTAACCATTGCACTCCGCGAGTAACCTGCCTGTTACACGAATGCAGTAGAAGCCAAGGTAAATTGCTAGCTAGCATTAAACTTATCTTATAAAAAACAATCAATCATAATCACTAGTTATAACTGCTAATCCAGTTCAGCAGGCAATATTAACCAGGTGAAATTGTGTCATTTCTCTTGCGTTCATTACACGCAGAGTCAGGGTATATGCAACAGTTTGGGCTGCCTGGCTAATTGCGAACTAGTTTGCCAGAATTTTACGTAATTATGACATACATTAAAGGTTGTGCAATGTAGCTAGAATATTTAGACTTAGGGATGCCACCCGTTAGATAAAATACCGAACGGTTCCGTATTTCACTGAAATAATAAACGTTTTGTTTTCGAAATGATAGTTTCCAGATTCGATCATATTAATGACCAAAGGCTCGTATTTCTGTGTGTTATTATGTTATAATTAAGTCTGATTTGATAGAGCAGTCTGCAGCAGGCCCGTAATCATTCATTCAAACAGCACTTTCGTGCGTTTTGCCAGCAGCTCTTCGCAAGCACAGCGCTGTTTATGACTTCAAGCCTATCAGCCTAATGGCTGGTGTAACCAATGTGAAATGGCTAGCTAGTTAGCTGGGTGTGCGCTAATACTGTTTCAAACGTCACTCGCTTTTAGATTTGGAGTAGTTATTCCCCTTGCGCTGCAAGGGCCGCGGCTTTTGTGGAGCGATGGGTAACGATGCTTCGAGTGTGGCTGTTGTCGATGTGTTCCTGATTCGAGCCCAGGTAGGGACGAGGAGGGGGACGGAAGCTATACTGTTACACTGGCAATACTAAAGTGCCTATAAGAACATCCAATAGTCAAAGGTATATGAAATAAAAATCGTATAGAGAGAAATAGCCCTATAAATACTTCATTAACTACAACCTAAAACCTCTTACCTTGGAATATTGAAGTCTCATGTTAAAAGGAACCACCAACTTTCATATGTTCTCATGTTCTGAGCAAGGAACTTAAATGTTAGCTTTTTTACATGGCACATACAGTGCCTTGCGAAAGTATTCGGCCACCTTGAACTTTGCGACCTTTTGCCACATTTCAGGCTTCAAACATAAAGATATAAAACTGTATTTTTTTGTGAAGAATCAACAACAAGTGGGACACAATCATGAAGTGGAACGACATTTATTGGATATTTCAAACTTTTTTAACAAATCAAAAACTGAAAAATTGGGTGTGCAAAATTATTCAGCCCCTTTACTTTCAGTGCAGCAAACTCTCTCCAGAAGTTCAGTGAGGATCTCTGAATGATCCAATGTTGACCTAAATGACTAATGATGATAAATACAATCCACCTGTGTGTAATCAAGTCTCCGTATAAATGCACCTGCACTGTGATAGTCTCAGAGGTCCGTTAAAAGCGCAGAGAGCATCATGAAGAACAAGGAACACACCAGGCAGGTCCGAGATACTGTTGTGACGAAGTTTAAAGCCGGATTTGGATACAAAAAGATTTCCCAAGCTTTAAACATCCCAAGGAGCACTGTGCAAGCGATAATATTGAAATGGAAGGAGTATCAGACCACTGCAAATCTACCAAGACCTGGCCGTCCCTCTAAACTTTCAGCTCATACAAGGAGAAGACTGATCAGAGATGCAGCCAAGAGGCACATGATCACTCTGGATGAACTGCAGAGATCTACAGCTGAGGTGGGAGACTCTGTCCATAGGACAATAATCAGTCGTATATTGCACAAATCTGGCCTTTATGGAAGAGTGGCAAGAAGAAAGCCATTTCTTAAAGATATCCATAAAAAGTGTCATTTAAAGTTTGCCACAAGCCACCTGGGAGACACACCAAACATGCTCTGGTCAGATGAAACCAAAATTTAACCTTTTGGCAACAATGCAAAACGTTATGTTTGGCGTAAAAGCAACACAGCTCATCACCCTGAACACACCATCCCCACTGTCAAACATGGTGGTGGCAGCATCATGGTTTGGGCCTGCTTTTCTTCAGCAGGGACAGGGAAGATGGTTAAAATTGATGGGAAGATGGATGGAGCCAAATACAGGACCATTCTGGAAGAAAACCTGATGGAGTCTGCAAAAGACCTGAGACTGGGACGGAGATTTGTCTTCCAACAAGACAACGATCCAAAACATAAAGCAAAATCTACAATGGAATGGTTCAAAAATAAACATATCCAGGTGTTAGAATGGCCAAGTCAAAGTCCAGACCTAAATCCAATCGAGAATCTGTGGAAAGAACTGAAAACTGCTGTTCACAAATGCTCTCCATCCAACCTCACTGAGCTCGAGCTGTTTTGCAAGGAGGAATGGGAAATGTGCAAAACTGATAGAGACATACCCCAAGCGACTAACAGCTTTAAATCGCAGCAAAATGTGGCGCTACAAAGTATTAACTTAAGGGGGCTGAATAATTTTGCACGCCCAATTTTTCAGTTTTTGATTTGTTAAAAAAGTTTTAAATATCCAATAAATGTCGTTCCACTTCATGATTGTGTCCCACTTGTTGTTGATTCTTCACAAAAAAAATACAGTTTTATATCTTTATGTTTGAAGCCTGAAATGTGGCAAAAGGTCGCAAAGTTCAAGGGGGCCGAATACTTTCGCAAGGCACTGTATTTTACATGGCACACATTTTTACATGGCACATATTACTTTCTTCTCCAACACTTTGTTTTTGCATTATTTAAACCAAATTGAACATGTTTCATTATTTATTTGAGGCTAAATAGATTTTATTGATGTTTTATATTAAGTGAAAATAAGTGTTAATTCAGTATTGTTGTAATTGTCATTATTACAAAAAAATTAAAATAAAATTGGCCGATTGATCGGTATCATTTTGGTCCTCCAATAATCGGTATCGGTGTTGAAAAATCATAATCGGTCGACCTCTAATACAGTGGGTACCAGTACCGAATCAATGTGCAGGGGTACAGGTTAGTCGAGGTAATTTGTAAAGTGACTATGCATAGATATTAAACAGCGAGTAGCAGCAGTGTAAAAAACAAAGGGGGGGAAATGTAAATAGTCTGGGTGGCCATTTGATTAGTTGTTCAGCAGTCTTATGGCTTGGGGGTAGAAGCTGTTAAGGAGCTTTTTGGTCCCAGACTTGGTGCTCCGGTACCGTTTGCCGTGTGGTAGCAAAGAGAACAGTCTATGACGGCTGACTGGAGTCTGGGCCTACCTCTGACACCACCTAGTATATATGTCCTGGATGTCAGGAAGCTCGGCCCCAGTGATGTACGGGCTGAACCCACTTCCCTCTGTAGTGCCATTAGGGTCAGATGCCGAGCAGTTTCTATACCAGGCAGTGATGTAACCGGTCAGGATGCTCTCGATGGTTCAGCTGTAGAACTTTGAGGATCTGGGGACCCATGACAAATCTTTTCAGTCACTTGAGAGGGGGGAGGGGAGATGTTGTCATGCCCTCTCCACAACTGTCTTGGTGTGTTTGGACCGTGATAGTTTGTTGGTGATGTGGACACCAAGGAACTTGAAACTCTCAACCCGCTCCACTTCAGGGAGGTGTTTAGTCCCAGGTCCTTAGCTTTGTGGGTACTATGGTGTTGAACGCTGAGCTGTAGTCAATGAAAAGCATTCTCAAATAGGTGTTCCTTTTGTCCAGGTGGGAAAGGGCAGTGTGGAGTGCAGTAGAGATTGCATCATCAGTGAAGCTGTTGGGGCAGTATGCGAATTGTAGTGGGTCTAGGGTTTCTGGCATGATGGTGTTGATGTGAGCCATGACCAGCCTTTCAAAGCACTTCATGGCTACCGACATGAGTGCTACGGGGCGGTAATCATTTATGCAGGTTACCTTCGCTTCCTTGGGCACAGGGACTATGGTGGTCTGTTTGAAACATAGATAGGTATTACAGACTCGGCCAGGGAGACATTGAAAATGTCAGTAAAGACACTTGCCAGTTGGTCCGCGCATGCTTTGAGTACATGTCCTGGTAATCCTTGTGGCCCCGCGGCTTTGTGAATGTTGACCTGTTTAAAGGTCTTGCTCACATCGACTATGGAGAGAATGATCACACAGTCGTCCGGAACAGCTGGTGTTCTCATGCATGCTTCAGTGTTGAAACCTTCACAATAAATCCATTATTTATTTTAGACAGGTCTAAAGAAGCATGATATAAAGAAAATGTGGTCTATTTCAGAAGAAAAGAATAGCATACTCTGAGTTGTCCTTATGTTAGGTCCTTCTCTGGCTTTGTCAAATGCCTGTGGGCTACACTAGTTCATTTAGTAGCATTATTTTATAGTTTGAAGAATACAATTTAACAAAGCTGAATAAAATAAAGGATATTTTCTCCAAATGATTTGAGGGAGTGCGCACATGTGGCTATTCTGTATTGAACAGTTAACAAATAAATTGGTACTCCTATACGCTTAATTTAGGTGTTCTGCAAACTTTGAGCTATATGTTTAGATCTTTAATACATTGTAAGGCTGCATGATGAGACTCAAATGATGATTTGAAAAAAGTTGCTTTAAAGGCATGAGCTCTGCTTTGTTTTTTGCCCAGGCTGTACACACCACATCAGTCACTCATTCCCAATTTGACAAGCACTTGATAATGCCTAGAAGTTCACGGTGTCATCCCCTTTGTGTGGAGGTAATGCACCCTAAAAAAATCCATGCCTTTTGCGGCCAGAGGCCATTGTACCCTTCTCGCTGAGTGCTGCGCGCTCCATCGTGTGATTGGGTCTTTCTCACAGGCTACAAGTGAAGACCGACACATCGGGGACATACCTGCTCGGCTCCTTATCCAATTCCGAGGTGCATATTGAAGATATTGGAAGAACTGTCCACATTTACTTTTCATCTGCCAACAAGATGAGAAGGCCTAAAGAACAGCAAAAATACTCGCCTATGTCAATCTACTATCTCCCATAGTACAAAAGGTCGACCTATTCTATTCTGTGCAAGAAATCAATATTCCAAACATAGTCTGGGACTGCTGTGGGATGCGATAGATCCCAAATGAATATAACCACTAGCATTAAAAAAAAACTTTTTTACGCAATGTGGCTGACGCAACAGATCAGAAGGTTTAACTTAAAATGTTGATCAACTATTAGGCTATTTCTTCACATTATAAGCGCAGCAATGCGCACGCGGTAGTAGGCTATAAGCGCGAATGTTGCATTAGCGGAAAACACCATTATCAAAAGTGACCGCAAATGCGATTATGAATGTAATGCTTTTATTATGAAGGTGCATTTTTATGGTGAAAATTATCTTCCCCAAACTTGAAACTCACGCGCTGCTTATGTATTTCAGGCTCTATCCACTTTAGTTGTGACACAAACCTTATTAAAACATATAGGTCAACGGGCTAGGCTACATGAGGTGTTGCAATGATTCGAAAATGTCGCAAGAAAAGACATTGTTTCTTATGCTGGGCATCATTCACAAGTGATGGGCTAATATTGTCACCCATCAGACTATGCACTTAAATAGCGAATGGAGGACGCTTTTCCCCATGGTTGATTTTCATGCCAGTCAGGAAGGCTATACTCCTGCTGTAAAGAGAAGCAGTGTGCTTAATATTAGGAAAGTAATAAAATAAATAAATACAGTAGGCCTAGTCTATAGAAAACTAATCCTCTTAAGTAGAAGCCATCATTCTGTTATCTCACGCAACTGCATAGCCTATTGAAATGTTGCGCTACATCAGCTCATGAAGTGTTTGATTCGATTTTCAAAGACATTTGCATTGATGTCAGAGTGATTAGAGGGACAATAGAGTGCCACAGTTACCACATTTGGTAGGCTACTAACAATCACCAGCAGCATCAGAGCTTGGAGAAGCCTAATTACCGTGACTAAACGGTCACGTGGAATTTGACTGCCTTCACGACTCGTGACCACCGGCGCGGCGGTAATACGGTCACCGCAACAGCCCTAACTGTGACTTCCTGTATATTGACACACATGGAACTAACACAGTGCTTAGTTGTAAACAGTTAAAAGATACAGATACTGTATACACACACATGCAGTAGGCTCAGGGAGAGAGATATGTCATGTTACCACCCGCCCACACAGTTACCTGATAGTCTGGTTTGGTGAAGTAGTCCAGGTTAGAGATGTGATCCAGGAAGACAGTGAACTCAGCAGGCAGGTGTTTCAGCATGAGCCTGTGGTCATAGGTGTCCTTCAGCTTCCCTACATGCTCCTGGGGAGGGTTCACACATGTTACAGTGGAACTATTTTTTATCTATGCACACAGGAGCACGAGTACATTCCTATACAGTGAAGGCAGAGCTGTGACATAAGTTAGTGTTTAGCTAAAGGTAATGTTGCCACTACGAGTCGTGTACGTCTGTAGCCTGACTATTGTTTCAGAGACTGCTGATTGGTTGGTGTACAGGATGGAATGTTCAAGCTAGATGCTTACCTTGTCTTTGATCTTTCTCCATGGCAACTGGCCAACCATGAACTCCACCAGCATGTAGAAGAGAGACCACAGGTCGTCATGCCGACCCATCTCCTTGTTCTTGTGTGCATTGACGGATGCGTAGCGGACTGTACCTCTGAACCCTGCTACTGGTCGTGGCTGGGGGAGAAAGAGAGACTTCACAAGCTGCTGGACGACTAACACAGTAAGAATCTTACATGACAATAGCACACATTCAACAAACAGACACAGCCAGTTTCCCAGACATAGATAGAAACCTAGTCCTGGACTAAAGAAGCTATTTCAATTGAGATTCTCCATTAAGCATGCTTTTTAGTCTAGCACTAGGCTTAATCTGTGTCTGGAAAAACCGACCCCCAGTGTCTAACCACACTCAACACCACAGACGCTTACCGGTCGGACCTCTTGGCAGGAGTTAGTAAACTGGCGAGCTAGACCAAAGTCCAGCATGTAGCAGGTCCTACAGGTACTGGGGAAACGTCCCATGGCAAAGTTGGACTAGGAGAGAGATGGGGAAAGAAGAAGGTAGTGAGATAAAGAGAGAGAGAGAGAGAAAGGATTTAAATAACAACTATCAGTCTGATTCTCTTCACTAACACAGATATACATCTCTTCTTTCCAAAAAGTCATACCCCCTCATAGGGCTGTGGCGGTCATGACATTTTGGCAGCCAGTTATTGCCATGCAAAAGTCTGCCGGTCTCATGGTAACGGACCATTAATTAACATGAACATGTTTAGCATCTCCAGGCCTCCACACATACAAGCCGCATATAAGCCACTGATGCAGACCGTCCGGAAAAATCTACATTTTAAAAAAGCATATTAAATCATTTGAAAATACAACATCACAATAACTATTCTAGGCAGGTCTAAAGAAACATTACGACATGAAGAGAATGTATTTCAGAAGAACAGAATCTGAGTTGGCCTACTGTATGTTATCTGGCTGTGCTCCATGCCATAGGCTGTAGGCTTGTTCATTTAGCAGACTAGATATTTGTATAAGTCCCGTGCCATTATTTTATATTTGTACCGATGTACGCTGAGAGTCGGGAAGCAAGTTCAGGGAGTGAATACATTTAATAAACAAATGAACAAAACAAGAAACACAAACAACACACCGACATGAAACAGAAACAATGACGACTGGGGAAGAAACCAAAAGAGAGTGATATAAAGGGCAGGTGATCAAGGAGGTGATGGAGTCCAGGTGAGTGTCATTATCTGCGCAACGCTGGTGACAGGTGTGCGCCCTAACGAGCAGCCTGGTGACCTAAAGGCCAGAGAGGGAGCACGTGACAATATTATATGATTTTATAGTAACAAGAATAGAATTGAACATAGCTGAATAAAATAGAAAGGATATTTTTCCCATTCCGGAGCGAGAGTGCACATATTAAGTGGCTATGTTGAGCATCTAATTTGAAACAGGTCCTATAAATGATGTACCAACGAAATCTTAAATCAGTATTTTTTGTATGTTTTTCTGCCATGTGTAATATGCGGTAGGCTATGCATTGTATAACAGCACAATCATTATTTACATTTTTTAACGGGCTTGGGATCATATATACAGTATGCCTATGCATATTGCGTACGCATAAGCTCTAATATGCATATGAGTGTTCTGAATGAATCATCACCTTCGAAAGCGTTGTCCATTTCCTTGCGTTGGGCTTTAACACAACATCCACGTTTTCCACTCAGTTTCAACCTGTTGTTGAACTTCATTCTTCAAAGTGATCAATCACAGTGAGGTGAGTTTTAAAAGCACATACTGTTTTGATGATAAGTGTTTGACGTGATTTTTCAATTGTATTTGCATTGATGTCAGAGTGGTTAGAGGGACAACAGAGACCTGAGTACCAGACCATTAGTGACCTGATGATCGTTAGCGAGTTGGGTACTACCCACATGTTTCCTGAGTGCATAAGAGGAGATTACCGTGACTCAACAGTCACCTAGGATTTTACTGCGGTCATGACTGCCGGTGTGGCGGGTAAAACGCCCCCCACCCCCCACACACACACCTCTGACCCCGTCTCACCGGTTTGATGTCTCGGTGCAGGAAGCCAACAGAGTGGATGCTCTCTATAGCTTCTAGTATCTGTCGTCCCAGTCTCAGGGTGGTGCTGATTGTAAAGGTGCCCCGCGTCATACTCCGCCGCAGGTCGGCCAGGTTACGACCCTGAAGCTCCATCACCACGTAGTTGAAGCGATCATTGCGGCCGCACCCAACAAAGCGACACACGTGGTCTTTACCTGGGGGAGAATGGAATACATTTTAAATGGAATAGAATAGATTTGATAAAACGATCAAGCATAATCTAATCTAACCATCATCTAACCTCAATCTGATACAGCACGTGTATACAGTGGGGCAAAAAAGTATTTAGTCAGCCACCAATTGTGCATGTTCTCCAGCTTAAAAAGATGAGAGAGGCCTGTAATTTTCATCATAGGTACACAACTATGACAGACAAAATGAGGGGAAAAAAATCCAGAAAATCACATTGTAGGATTTTTAATGAATTTATTTGCAAATTATGGTGGAAAATAAGTATTTGATCAATAACAAAAGTTTCTCAATACTTTGTTATATACCCTTTGTTGGCAATGACAGAGGTCTAACGTTTTCTGTAAGTCTTCACAAGGTTTTCACACACTGTTGCTGGTATTTTGTCCCATTCCTCCATGCAGATCTCCTCTAGAGCAGTGATGTTTTGGGGCTGTTGCTGGGCAACATGGACTTTCAACTCCCTCCAAAGATTTCTATGGGGTTGAGATCTGGAGACTGGCTAGGCCACTCCAGGACCTTGAAATTGCTTCTTACGAAGCCACTCCTTCGTTGCCCGGGCAGTGTGTTTGGGATCATTGTCATGCTGAAAGACCCAGCCACGTTTCATCTTCAATGCCCTTGCTGATGGAAGGAGGTTTTCACTCAAAATCTCACGATACATGGCCCCATTCATTCTTTCCTTTACACGGATCAATCGTCCTGGTCCCTTTGCAGAAAAACAGCCCCAAAGCATGATGTTTCCACCCCCATGCTTCACAGTAGGTATGGTGTTCTTTGGATGCAAAACTCAGCATTCTTTGTCCTCCAAACACGACGAGTTGAGTTTTTACCAAAAAGTTATATTTTGGTTTCATCTGACCATATGACATTCTCCCAATCTTCTTCTGGATCATCCAAATGCTCTCTAGCAAACTTCAGACGGGCCTGGACATGTTCTGGCTTAAGCAGGGGGACACATCTGGCACTGCAGTCCCTGGCGGTGTAGTGTGTTACTGGTGGTAGGCTTTGTTACTTTGGTCCCAGCTCTCTGCAGGTCATTTACTAGGTCCCCCCGTGTGGTTCTGGGATTTTTGCTCACCGTTCTTGTGATCATTTTGACCCCACGGGGTGAGATCTTGCGTGGAGCCCCAGATCGAGGGAGATTATCAGTGGTCTTGTATGTCTTCCATTTCCTAATAATTGCTCCCACAGTTGATTTCTTCAAACCAAGCTGCTTACCTATTGCAGATTCAGTCTTCCCAGCCTGGTGCAGGTCTACAATCTTGTTTCTGGTGTCCTTTGACAGCTCTTTGGTCTTGGCCATAGTGGAATTTGGAGTGTGACTGTTTGAGGTTGTGGACAGGTGTCTTTTATACTGATAACAAGTTCAAACAGGTGCCACTAATACAGGTAACGAGTGGAGGACAGAGGAGCCTCTTAAAGAAGAAGTTACAGGTCTGTGAGAGCCAGAAATCTTGCTTGTTTGTAGGTGACCAAATACTTATTTTCCACCATAATTTGCAAATAAACTCATAAAAAATCCTACAATGTGATTTTCTGGATTTTTTTTCTCATTTTGTCTGTCAACACTGTCTGGTACACTGTTGAAGTGTACCTATGATGAAAATTACAGGCCTCTCATCTTTTTAAGTGGGAGAACTTGCACAATTGGTGGCTGACTAAATACTTTTTTGCCCCACTGTATTTCTACTGGCCATCCAATGTGCTCCACTGCCCCCCCAACCAGCCCATAACTCGCCTCTGACAGCTTGCCCGTGGCCCATGCTGATTTATGGTGTGTGTGTGTGTGTGCACATCTCATGGGACTCTGCCGCACAGCCCGACTCCGGCCACACCCTTCAGCACAGGGAGAGACCCCACTCTTTACTCTCCCGTACACTCAATCATTCACTACATTCTCGACCACATCTTCCCTCTCTCTCTCTCTCGTCCTTTTCCTCCTCCCATTCCCGGCATCATTATATTTGACAGCGTACAAATGCTTGAGAAGTGTGAGAAGGCCTACCATACACGTTTTTTCTCCCAGAAAATAATCTACAAAGGCTTCCTTTAAGCCTTTCAGTCAATGTCTGTTGAGAAAGAGGCTTGAGGAAACATGTTGGGGGATGGGAGAACGGGAAGAGTTGAGCACGTTTCAAGTTACATCCTCTTTCCCTCAGGACGCTATAGAACCATAATCCTCTAGCACACAACCATTATACACACACACACACACACACACTCACACACGGACACACAACCATTAGAAAGCAAACATGATCCTTCTCAGACCATTGATTTTCGGGAACGAGCTAAAAGAAAACTGACAGAGAGGGGAAAAGGGCAGGGAGAAGGAAGAGAGGGTAAACAAGAAAAAGAAAAAAAGAGAGCAGAGAGAGAGAGAAACAGAAAGACAAACAGAGGGGAAGAAGGCCAGGGAGAGAGGAAGTAAGAAATAGAAAACAAAATGCCCCCCAAAGGAACTCCTCTCCTAATTGGTCTGTGGATCTGCTGCTATGAAGGAGGATTTTATCAGGAGTTTGATTTGAAGCCAGGCTAGGGTCATTTACATTTAGAAATGTAACCTTATTTAACTAGGCAAGTCAGTTAAGAACAAATTCTTATTTAAAATGACGGCCTACACCGGCCAAACCCAGACAACACTGGGCCAATTGCGCGCCGCCCTGTGGACTCCCAATCACGACCGTTGTGATACAGGCTGGATTCGAACCGCAAGCACTGAGATGCAGCGCCTTAGACCGCTGCACCACTCAGGAGCCCCCTATACACAGCAGTAGTGATGCCCTTTTACACTCTGTGTCCTGTATCCCCGCTGCCAACACTTCCTTGTTTTCTCTCTTTCCATCTCTACATATTATCATTCAGTGTCACTATCACCTTGCCTTATAAAATATAGCATGTACCTTTAAGAAAATATAAATTCAATTTATTGAGATTACATTAGGTTGAATGTCTACTTTGAAGTTACTACTGGTCTGGTTAGGAGAGGTTGAGTTTACGGCCGAGGTAGTTGAGTTTTGGGCAGGGAGTATGTGGTTGAGGTTAGGACAGGGGGTTTGTGGTTGAGTTTAGAGCAGACGGCTTGTGGTTGAGTTTAGGGCAGGGCAAGGGGTTGTGGTTGAGTTTAGGGCAGGGGGTTGTGGTTGAGTTTAGGGCAGAGCAGGGGGTTGTGGTTGAGTTTAGGGCAGAGCAGGGGGTTGTGGTTGAGTTTAGGGCAGGGCAGGGGGTTGTGGTTGAGTTTAGGGCAGGGCAGGGGGTTGTGGTTGAGTTTAGGGCAGGGCAGGGGGTTGTGGTTGAGTTTAGTGTAGGGTGGGCAGGGGGTTGTGGTTGAGTTTAGGTCAGGGGGTTGTGGTTGAGTTTAGTGTAGGGTGGGCAGGGGGCAGAAGCCAGAGGGCAGGTTAAGTGCAGGTAATTGCTGTCTTACCCTGGAGTTTCTTGAGGACAGCCACCTCCATCTTGAGGACCTGTTTGGGCTGCAGTGCCGACTCCACCTTCAGAGCAACACTGACCCTGGTCAGCAGGTCCAACGCCTCGTAGATCTCCCCGAAGCCCCCGCCACCAATCTTCTTTGCCTACACACACATCCCAAGTCAAAACAGCATGTCATAATGTGGAAAACATAGGCTTCATTATTTTATTTTTCAAATCTTCCCATCACCCTTCCTCTTCCAAACTTCCTCCTTCCCATTACCACAGACATATTTACATGTTACTCCCCCTCTTATCAGTATCCACACATACACACATTTCCCCACCTCCTACACACACACACACATTTCCCCACCCCCTACACACACACACACACACACACAATTGTGTGTGTCAGAAACAGCTCATCTCAAATGGATTAGCAGTGGCAGAGTTACGTAACATCAGGATCTCAGTCAGTACTATACACAGGAAGAGGAGCCATGGCGCTGTACTTTGTTACTGCCTAGTATTCAATCCCAGGCCCAGTCCCAGCTACACACACACGCACGTGCAAGTACACACACACACACACACAAACTCCAGCAAGCACACACACACACACCACGCCCTGGTGGAGCGGAGAGGACAGGGGGATACGGCCATGGCCTGAGTGCTGAGAAAAGCACACTGAGTGGCTACAAATAGCTGCTCTGCTGCTACATTAAGTTCCACTCCACTTGGTGACAGAAAGCTGCCTGTGCACTGCACACAAAGGGAGTTGACCCCAGACTGTCCAGGACAGTAGGTGAGACGGAGAAGATAGGGACATAGGGGAGAGTTTAAGCAACGCCTGGAGGACAAAGATAGCCTTGTTGTGAGGAATTGGTGCTTGCAGAGGGGGTGAAAACATGACATAGCTTAAGGGTGAGAGACACACAGACGTAAGCTTACACACACACTTACCACTTTCCATCGTTCCTTGACCAGGACAAGCACAGTTAGGATGTCGGCTTGCTCTGTTGCTGTAGCACTCATTCCGCCGGTGGTGGACTCACTGCTGCTTCCTTTAGGCTTTCCCTGCGACTCTTGCTACCCACGACCGGCCTTATTAGATTGTGCCGGGCATCAGGACCCTGTGGAAACCTAACCAACAGGCCAGGAGAGAGGCGGAACACACAGAAGACCACCACCACAGTCAACGTACCGTAGCGGTGCGGCCCTTTCAGACATAGCTTTGATTGACGCTTCCCTCTACAAGGGCGGCATATCGTCATCAAAATCAAATTGATTTTTAAAGCCCTTAGTACATCAGCGCATGTCATAGAGTGCGTATACATATGTTGTTGATGTCAAGTGCTGGATGCAGGAGGAATGTCAACGAGCCTGTGGAGACGATATGCTGAGGAGAGCTGAAGTAGGGGCCTATGTGTCTTATGACTGAAACCTGGATATTGAAAGTTGACTTCCCGGTTTGAGGAGTAGCCCGTGCTAACTAAGCCTATTTTGTGCTGCATGGCCTAAGTGCAGCTGCCACAACTGCTGCTCCCAGTTGTCTCATGCAAGCTCTCTCTCTCTCGAGCCCACAGCACCACCACACAGCTCCACACACCCATTGTGCGATTGTGACGAAGCTGACTCCGCAGGTCTCGTCACGTACGCTCATTTATTTAATTCACCTTCTAAATTGTTTCCCCATATATCTAGTAATTCATGTATCCTAAATGTATATACTGGTGTTCTTTTCCTCTTTTGCCAATATCATGAGTATTTACAGTGCGCAAGGCTAATTATGTGTCGAGGAAATGTTTGGTGAAGCTGCACTCATTGTGAAGCATTTCAGGTTCATATTTAAATGCAGTATTTGACACTATTTCAATTTTCCAAGTGCATGCGATGTTCAGAGATACATGAACACTCGCTGCACTGACGAGAAAGAAGAGTGTTTATTTCCATATTGTAATGTGTTTAAAGTTCGCGTCTCGGCGCTTCTATGACTTCTTGTCCGTCATGTCTGTGCGTAATGGGAGCGCACACGGGTGAGCGACTGCACGATACGTTTTGCCGCCTGTTGGCCTGCAGAACTATTGCTATGAAATGAATCTATATTCATTCAATTGAAAGTATTCCTGCTTTGAGAATAAGCCAGGAATGTTTAAGAGCCTAAATGTGGGTATAATGAAGATGCCGTTACATGATGTAATTCCATATTTATGTAAAAGAGCTCCATGATTAACGGTATGGACCAGAGGGAGGGGTCATCACCTGTGAACTTCAGTTTAGCTCTGGTATGTCATCTGTGTGGGGGGACTGTCCACAGCCTGCTATACCCCAACCTGCTATAGTTGGTTCGGAGGAGTAGGCCTGATTGAGGCTTAGGTTTCCCATTTATATTCAAAACTGTCTATTCACAGTCTGTTCATTTTGTTAATACCTTTGTGGATAATGTAAGTATTCATTGGATTTCGTCATTCACCTGGAACAACCTTTCACTGTTAATAACCTGGACACTATTTTGCTGCCTCGTGCTATTTACTGCCCTTAAGGCTGCTCTTAACTTATGGTCTCTACCACAGTGATGTGAACTTTTCTTCAGCATTCTGTGTGTGGAACAAGTAGGCTGCTCCAGCATTATGCAACAAGGGCGCAGAGCATTCTTTGGTTACAGGACATGACATCAAGTGTCAGTGTCTCCCCAGCACAGGAGCACTCCCAAGATGCAATGGGACAAGGGTGGGAAACGTCAGTACAGCACAGGAACAGACACCGTGAAATCAAGACCATGACGTCTGACACAATGCTGTTGACACATTGTTGGAGTCCGTGGCCTTAGCTCAGCAGCAGCGCTCTCTCTGCTCACTCTCGCTCTCTCTCCACCTCTCTCTCTCCCCCACTCTTCCTCTTCCTCCCACTCTCTCCCTCCATCTCCTCTCCTTCAGACTGCAGAGGGCAGCAGTCATGAAGTCAAAGCACCACTCCATGGATGTCAGGGGCTTTTTTTAAAGGACACAAGATAGTTCAAGTTCCAGATAAGACCGGCAGAGTAGCATGCATTTAGTGTGGTGTAGCGACAGTAGAGAAAAGATAAGCGTGTCTGGGAAAAGAGTGATGTTAAGAGATTGGCTGGATTCCTGTCTGAATATAGGCCTAATCAGTGCAGAAGCAGCAGCAGCAGGCCAAAATTAAACTCGGTCTGAAGGTCAAAATGAGAAACATCCATCTTCCGCTAAAACCCTGAGGCAGGAAAGTTACACACAGTCAGGGAAGCCCAACCTCCCTCTCTCTGTGTGAGAAGCCACCAATACAACGCACTCTGCAGTAGCCTACATTTCAAGGACACAGAGGCTTTATTCCAATCTCCTCCCTCCATGGAGTTCAATACATTTCTGTTAGAAAAACAGCACTAGTTTGTACAGTAGAAGTAGTATCCTCTCTTCAATCTCTCCATCTGGGCCAATAATAATTTATTACATTTGTAAAGCGCTTTTCATTTTACAGAATCACCTCAAAGTGTTCATAAAGCACTATACAAAATACTATCTGTATTTATAATGCATCTCAGAGTGCTGATCTAGGATCAGTCTTGACTTTCAGATCATAAAGATCTGGATAGGGAAAACCTGATCCTAGATCAGCACTCCTTCTTTGAGATGGTTTATGAATACAGGGCCAGAAAGCAACCTGCTGCCTCAGAGCCAGTCCAGAACCATTCCACTCAGCCAGCAGGTGGCTGGTCCACATGGTTGTGGAATGAATCCAAAATGGCACCCTACTCCCTTTTAAGTGCACCACCTTTGCAAAAGTAGTGCACCATAGCCTATAGGGTATATGATGCCATTTGGGACCTATTTGTGTGACTCACTGATCAACAAAACACTGCTGTCCTGACACTTCTCAATGCAAATCATGAATCCGAATAACACATTGGTTGCAGAGATTTGGTATTAGACCAGTCATCATAAATCTTTGACACCCATCTCAGTCTCGCCGTGAATCATGCTGCCTGACTCCATGGCAATTGAACTATTGAAATGTGCTGCCTGCTGCACTGCTCTCCGGAGAACTGGAAGACTACATGACACAGTAATAGAGCAGTAATGATGAAATGACAGATAGATATCTGTTAGATAGGCCTACTTCCATTCCTATGACTCTGTTAGAGGGTGTTGCAGCAGCCTCAGCCTGACCCAGTGGACGAGAGACACCTTCCAACCTATTCCTTATATAGAGCCCGAGCTTTGGTCAAAAGCAGTGGACTACGTAGGGAAAAGGGTGCCATTTGCAACGGCCTCCTCTGGAGATAAAAGGAGTGAGTGTCTGATTCCCGAGCTGCTGCTGCTGCCGCTGCCACAGGCTTGGCTGTTCAGTCATCTCTCTGTTTAAAGCCCTGGAGCTTTGCCAGCATGGGGATGGGTAAGCCCTGCTCCATCCCCGGCCAGGCCCGTTCCATCTCCACCCAAAGAATGATGCTACAGTACAGAGTGAGTGGGCATGATAGTAGGGAATGATGTTGGGGTCGTCTCTCTCAATATCAGAACCTTTCTACAGTGCATGTAGCCTACTGTGTTGATCAATGACTGAATAAAGTAGGTACTGAATGTTTGTATGCCTCTCTGTGTTGTAATGTTCGCCTGTACTGTTGATAAGATATTCTTCTCAACTAACTTGTTCTGGATAATCATAATAATCATGTCATGGATAACATCTTTTCCATACCATGTCAAGCTATGAATTCAGTACTGTACTACCCGAGTGACAATGCTGATATGAAAAATGTATTTGCATGTGGATTGTAGCTTGCTGTACATCTCCTCTCCCCCTCCCATGCATGGCATGTGGTCAATACACAGTAGAAATGCGCATGACTTTACAGGCAGCTGTTACAATGCAATGACTATGTAACTGGCTAATTGGTGGTTGCAATGTGCCACCTCCGCGCCTGTTGTTGCATAGCGAAGCTGCGTAATTAGCTAGCCCTAGTGGATTTACCATTGCGCGTACACGCACAGCGTACACACGGGCTATGCTAGAGTGCCTCTTTGCATTGATTTAGCTATGGGGAAAGCGTTGCGTTCTAGAATATAATCGTACTGCATCTAGCTATGGAACGACCTTGGCAACGACGCTATACTCCATCAGTCCGTTTAAAATGTAGCTAATGTGGCATACTCTATCCCTGTATGTTGACATCAGCTAATGTTCGCTAGCTGTCAGTGTCATCCGATTGCATAGCAGCGGTGTCCATACCTTAGCCGCTCCAATCCTTGATCCGAAAGAAGCCGGGTGTGGTTACAAAAAATCCTTTATGTTTGTCTTGATGGAATGTTGAGACATCGAGTGGAATTCCATAGTGGGTGCGTTATCCATGTGGTGTTGATTCTGCAGCTGATGTTCACACGCACTCATGTGAATTTAGCAGCAGGGATTATGAGTTTTATCTAATCGTCCCTTTTCTCCTTCTCTCTCGCTGTCACCTCAGCATCTCTCTCTCTCGATCGCTACAGATCCGTGACGTGTTAGCTACTCTTCTCTGATGATCTGCCTGCCTGCCCGCGCGTTCACGGTCCTATCCCCCTCGCAACAGCTCGCTATGTGAACGAGCGTGGGCTTTAAAGCGCTAGTGCACGTGTATTATGAATCATATGAGCGTGACCGCGCCCAATATTCTCTAATTATACATTTGTACATTGCGTATTTGTTTGCCCGATAGGTGCCCAGCCTTTAGTTACTATTACACGCTCTTGCAAGTGTAGCCTCGTATTAGAATTTCACCCCCTATATTCTGTTTTCTTTCATTTTAATCAGGCTTTTTTTCATCAATGAAGATCCAGATATGACAGCATTGTAGAATTTGTTGCATAAGCATACTGTTGTGTGATAACAGCATGCTTCCGCACAATATCATGTGTGCTTTGATATTGTCTCTCTACCACATTTTATGAGTCCTTGCATGAATAACCATAATTCCCTGAGCATTTGCTAAAAGCTAAGCATTAGATTTGTAAGAATAACATACTTCAAAAGAGCATGAAGATGATGTTAAAAACTGCTCATTTAGATTTGGAGCCAAATCCCAACCAATTACATCTCAACCTCTAATTCTTGCCACTTGAACATTGCTTATCTATAAATAAGTATTAGGAAACGGGAATGTGCTAGGTTCTCTCACATGTTGCTTACACCTATCTGGTTGTGTATGTATTTTCAGAAGTGCAACGAGCAAATCAACAAGAAACTAGGAACAGAGTCAAGAGATTTGGTTTGGAACTGGACCCTAAATTACACCCGCGCAGGGATTTGTGGGAGTGATTCATACAGCGATGACGTAGCCATGCACAACCGGTCAGTATGGTATTTCCTTATAGCTAGCTTTTTCAAAACAATCTGAGAGGACAATGTTTCGTGTGTAGCTCGATCTGGCTATGGTCGCAAATGGAAATCGAACGGTCTGAGTGGCCAGCGGCTCAATGTAGTTAGTAGCTAATATAGCTAGCATAAGTGTGTTGATGTTGCTCTCGCCAGTATTCTGTCCAGTAGATTCCCACCGCTCTTTCGTCACTACAGGATGCTCAAGCTGTTCGGAGCGCTAGTTCTTGTGGGACTAGCACTGGCGTGCTTAGCTTCCTGGGTGCTGGAGAGCTATGACACCTCCTGGCACCCCAAACGGAGTGTTCCGCAGTTCAACGCCGGGGATGGAGAGGAGGCTAGGACATGTCTTCCTCCATATCCCGGCGGCGAATTGGATAACATATTCTGGTTCGTGCAGGTGAGTGGATCCAGCTTCTAACTCGATTTGCTAGCTAATTGCTAACTTGCTAACTAAGTGTTGTGACTGTCAGTGTCAATTGTCAGGGTGACAGCTGTTAGCAAGTAAGTAGCCCACTGGGTAGTAGTGGTCATGTCACAATCTACACTGAATGGGGTCACAGTCCAGTTTCCTTTTTGGGTGCTGTGCTGTCATGCATGGACAAAGTTGGCACCAGCCAGCCATCAGGTTTTAAACTTTGAACCCAGTTGTAACTAGCTAGGTAATAAGTAATATGTTTGTTGACTAGAGGAGGGGATGTACCACGTGGAATATCTTGTCAAAACGAGCTAGATGATGCCCTAGTTTGTGCTTTTAACCCCTGAATTATGTCCTGTACCCGCACAGGTGTCTGACATTCATATCAGTCGATTCCATGACAAAAAACGAATTTATGACTTTGAGAAGTTCTGCACTAATACCGTTGAAGTGATCCAACCTGCTCTTGTGCTCGCAACAGGTACGTCGGCCATTGCTTCTTGCTCATTAGTTTATTAGCAGTCCCCAAACATTACAGCTTGCAGAGTTTCTGCACTATCACAAGAGCAGCCATGAACCTGAAGTGAGTTATTATTTCTCATAAGTCACTCTGTCTGTCCACCTAACAGGAGACCTGACGGATGCGAAGACCGAGAGCAAGGTGGGCTCCCTGCAGCATGAGGTGGAGTGGCAGGCCTATCATGACATCCTGAAGAGGTCTCGGGTGCTGGAACGCACAAAATGGATTGACATCCGCGGAAACCATGGTGACTAATATAATATACCTCCTCTGATATTCTCTTACACTTCATGATTTCTAGAATCACCCCCCCCCCCCCCCCAAAAAAAAAAAATTGGGAAGCTCCTATGAACAGGGTTGATAGATTGGTATGGAATTGGGTCGTAAATGTCTAGAAATCTGCAAAGCCAGTTAGTTGAATTGGACTTGAAAGGGTTTTTCGGCTGTCCCGATAGGAGAACCCTTTTTGGTTACAGGTAAAATCCTTTTTGGTTCCATATAGAACCCTCTGTGGAAAGGGTTTTACATTGAACCCAAAATGATTCTACCTAAAACCAAAATGGTTCTACCTGGAACCAAAAAGGGTTCTTCAAAGGGTTATCCTATGGGGAGAGCTGAAGAACCCTTTTAGGTTCTAGAGAGCACCTTGCTTTCTAAGAGTGTAGAATATGTAAAGAATCCACACACCTACAGTGCATTCTTTGTGAATTTGACCTCAAAGTTGAGCAGTCAGGACCGTCACTGCTTAATGCCCCTCCATTGATATTGAATCACAAATGCTATTCGAGTTGAAACAAGAAATCTCCTACAGCCTAACTGTCCACTACAACCCATTGTTAAAGACGCTTCAAAAGAGCCTTTCTCTGGTTGACATTAGTTCAGTACAGAATAGATCGTAACAGCAGGACATTTAGGCTATGTAAGTCCCTGTGGTTACTGGTAAGGATAGATGTTAATCAACAGGGATGAGGGACTTAATACCAAGGTTAGATACCTTGGCCAGGAGATGGTATGTGTTCATTATGTTTTGCAAGGTCTCTCTTACTTAGCTACATTCCTGTTTTAATTATGTTTCTGACAGATGCCTTCAATATTATTTCCTTGGATAGTGTCAACAACTACTACAGGTCAGTGTTCACTCTTGCCTGCTATATCTGGAATGAATGTTGTTTACATGTGTCAAAGACATACAGTAGGCCTTCCAACTCAGCTCTGGACCTCGAAGCCAGTTCCACTGCACTTTCTCATTGTTCCCCTCTATTCAGGGACTGATTTAGACCTGGGACACCAGGTGGGTTCAATTAATTATCCGGTAGAACAGAAAACCAGCAGGTTCCGGACCTCGTAGGGTCAGAGTTGAATACCCCTGAAATATGACAAGTGTCACTGTGATTCATGTTCAGAGACTCCTACTAGTTATATGACTAGCTTTCTAGCAACCAGCTCTCCAGCTCTCTCTAGTGTAGCTAGTGTGAGTGAGTTGCCTCTCTGCATTCGCTTGTCTGTGTAACATGAGCACTAGACTTATTAACATTGATTCTAGCTATCTGAGCTAGATATAAAGCTATCTAAAGCCAGGTATACAATTTACAAGCTGATTCAAATGATCAAAGCTTGATGATTGATTATGATGATTAGTTGATTGGAATCAGCTGTGTAGTACTAGGGCAAAAACAAAAATGTGCACCCCTTGGGGTCCCGAGGACTGAGTTTGGGAGACCCTGCTCCACAGTTTGTAGCTCATTCTCTTTTTGAAACAGTCTCTCAAAATATGACATCTGTCTCGTGTCTGCATGGTAATTGTTGAGGTTTGTTCCTTGTCCGTTTTAAATAAATAGGTTCTCCTCTTCTCCATCATAAAACAAGGCAGAGGTGTTGAGAGCAACATGCACACCACACTGTATGCAGTCACGAACTCGGCCACACAATAATGATGCCTGTTTTTATTCCCAGGAAATACTCAGCCAATCAGAAAGTTGGCTCCTTCCACTATGTCCACAAGACTCCCTTCGGCAACTACTCCTTCATCTGTGCTGATGCAACCATCACCCCCGGTCCCAAGCGGCCGTACAACTTCTATGGCATTCTCAACCAGGTACAGTATGCCCCCAACCAGCTTAACACCAGCCTGGTCCCAGATCTGTTTGGCATTACAACAACCATATGAGTTGGCTATCCAATACAACAAAAACTGATCTGAGAGCAGGCTAGCGCAACAAAACTAAATACTTTCCCTCCCTACTCTGTCATTAATTTAAACATAAGACTGAGACATTACAGTCTATTTGCGTAATATATATTTTTTTTTATCCTGCAACACCATACATTACAGACTCAGATGGACCTGTTGGCATCCTTCAGGACTGAGAGCCACAGCAGCAACCAGACCATCTGGTTTGGCCACTACACCACTTCAACGGTCATCTCCCCCTTTCCAGGGCTGAGAGGCGTGATGAGGTAACAGATGTGTGTGAGATGAGGTAACAAAATAATGTTTGTGGGTTTCTATAAGCCTGTCTTCATGTTAGTCTGCCTCTCTAATTTAAACACCCTCTAAACAGGTTTTGGATAATTAACTAGTATACTGTTGTTATAACAGTTACGGCATAGGTCAGTTATAGTTATAGCATAGTGGAAATGGTAAAATAAGGTTCTGGAAAGACCATTCAATTATATTTATTGCCAACGCTTTTCGGAACAAGCTCCTTTAAAGCACTATTGCAACACAGTGTCCGAACATTATACATACTCAATAGCACAGTTATTGAATCCGGTTAGTTGAGATTTTTGTACCATATACGTCTGTGATGTAATTGTTACCTATGCGTGTGTGTAGCTCGGCTGTAGCGTACCTGTGTGGTCACCTACACACTCTGGGCGGCCTGATGCCTGTACTACACAGCAGACACCCCGAGGGGCACCCTGGAACTGGAGCTAGGTGACTGGATGGACAATCGCAGGTAAGTCTATAGATGCATCGTACTTTTTACAAACGCTCACTCACTCACTCAGGCTCAGACAAACACATACATCTGTATTTGTGGTCTGTTTAAATTGTGCTACAAATAAAGTTTACACACAACACCGATATATTCTCCCCCTCTTTCTTTCTTCCTTTCTCCCCCTCTTTCTTCTTCCTTTCTCCCCCTCTTTCTTCTTCCTTCTCACCCTCTTTCTTTCTTCCCTTTCTCACCCTCTTCTTTCTCTTTCTCCCTTTCTCACCCTCTTTCTTCTTCCTTTCTCACCCTCTTTCTTTCTTCCTTTCTCCACCCTCTTTCTTTCTTCCTTTCTCACCCTCTTT